>NC_090657.1:14065233-14205233 GCF_040937935.1 Hyperolius riggenbachi | reverse complement strand
GGGGGTAGAGATACAGGTCCTCATGTCTGTGTATTAGGAAGGGGGAACAGATACAGGTCCTCATGTCTGTGTAATAGGAAGGGGGTAGAGATACAGGTCCTCATGTCTGTGTAATAGGAAGGGGGTAGTGATACAGGTCCTCATGTCTGTGTAATAGGAAGGGGGTAGAGGTACAGGTCCTCATGTCTGTGTATTAGGAAGGGGGTAGAGATACAGGTCCTCATGTCTGTGTATTAGAAAGGGGGTAGAGATACAGGTCCTTATGTCTGTGTAATAGGAAGGGGGTAGAGATACAGGTCCTCATGTCTGTGTATTAGGAAGGGGGTAGAGATACAAGTCCTCATGTCTGTGTAATAGGAAGGGGGTAGAGATACAGGTCCTCATGTCTGTGTATTAGGAAGGGGGTAGAGAGACAGGTCCTCATGTTTGTGTAATACGAAGGGGGTAGAGATACAGGTCCTCATGTCTGTGTATTAGAAAGGGGGTAGAGATACAGGTCCTCATGCCTGTGTAATAGGAAGGGGGTAGAGATACAGGTCCTCATGTCTGTGTAAAAGGAAGGGGGTAGAGATACAGGTCCTTATGTCTGTGTAATAGGAAGGGGGTAGAGATACAGGTCCTCATGTCTGTGTATTAGGAAGGGGGTAGAGATACAGGTCCTTATGTCTGTGTAATAGGAAGGGGGAACAGATACAGGTCCTCATGTCTGTGTATTAGGAAGGGGGTAGAGATACAGGTCCTTATGTCTGTGTAAAAGGAAGGGGGTAGAGATACAGGTCCTTATGTCTGTGTAATAGGAAGGGGGAACAGATACAGGTCCTCATGTCTGTGTAATAGGAAGGGGGTAGAGATACAGGTCCTTATGTCTGTGTAATAGGAAGGGGGAACAGATACAGGTCCTCATGTCTGTGTATTAGGAAGGGGGTAGAGATACAGGTCCTTATGTCTGTGTAATAGGAAGGGGGAACAGATACAGGTCCTCATGTCTGTGTAATAGGAAGGGGGTAGAGATACAGGTCCTCATGCCTGTGTAATAGGAAGGGGGTAGAGAGACAGGTCCTCATGTCTGTGTAATAGGAAGGGGGTAGAGATACAGGTCCTCATGTCTGTGTAAAAGGAAGGGGGAACAGATACAGGTCCTCATGTCTGTGTAATAGGAAGGGGGTAGAGATACAGGTCCTCATGTCTGTGTAATAGGAAGGGGGTAGAGAGACAGGTCCTCATGTCTGTGTAATAGGAAGAGGGTAGAGATACAGGTCCTCATGTCTGTGTATTAGGAAGGGGGAACAGATACAGGTCCTCATGTCTGTGTAATAGGAAGGGGGTAGAGATACAGGTCCTCATGTCTGTGTAATAGGAAGAGGGTAGAGATACAGGTCCTCATGTCTGTGTATTAGGAAGGGGGAACAGATACAGGTCCTCATGTCTGTGTAATAGGAAGGGGGTAGAGATACAGGTCCTCATGTCTGTGTAATAGGAAGGGGGTAGAGAGACAGGTCCTCATGTTTGTGTAATACGAAGGGGGTAGAGATACAGGTCCTCATGTCTGTGTATTAGAAAGGGGGTAGAGATACAGGTCCTCATGTCTGTGTAATAGGAAGGGGGTAGAGATACAGGTCCTCATGTCTGTGTATTAGGAAGGAGGTAGAGAGACAGGTCCTCATGTCTGTGTATTAGGAAGGGGGTAGAGATACAGGTCCTCATGTCTGTGTATTAGGAAGGGGGTAGTGATACAGGTCCTCATGTCTGTGTAATAGGAAGGGGGTAGAGATACAGGTCCCCGTGTCTGTGTATTAGGAAGGGGGTAGAGATACAGGTCCTCATGTCTGTGTATTAGGAAGAGGGTAGAGATACAGGTCCTCATGTCTGTGTATTAGGAAGGAGGTAGAGATACAAGTCCTCATGTCTGTGTAATAGGAAGGGGGTAGAGATACAGGTCCTCATGTCTGTGTAATAGGAAGGGGGTAGAGATACAGGTCCTCATGTCTGTGTATTAGGAAGGGGGTAGAGATACAGGTCCTCATGCCTGTGTAATAGGAAGAGGGTAGAGATACAGGTCCTCATGTCTGTGTATTAGGAAGGGGGTAGAGATACAGGTCCTCATGTCTGTGTATTAGGAAGGGGGAACAGATACAGGTCCTCATGTCTGTGTAATAGGAAGGGGGTAGAGATACAGGTCCTCATGTCTGTGTATTAGGAAGGGGGTAGAGATACAGGTCCTCATGTATGTGTAATAGGAAAGGGGTAGAGATACAGGTCGTCATGTCTGTGTATTAGGAAGGGGGTTGAGATACAGGTCCTCATGTCTGTGTAATAGGAAGGGGGTAGAGATACAGGTCCTCATGTCTGTGTAATAGGAAGGGGGTAGAGGTACAGGTCCTCATGACTGTGTAATAGGAAGGGGGTAGTGATACAGGTCCTCATGTCTGTGTAATAGGAAGGGGGTAGAGATACAGGTCCTCATGTCTGTGTAATAGGAAGGGGGTAGAGATACAGGTCCTCATGTCTGTGTATTAGAAAGGGGGTAGAGATACAGGTCCTCATGCCTGTGTAATAGGAAGGGGGTAGAGATACAGGTCCTCATGTCTGTGTAATAGGAAGGGGGTAGAGAGACAGGTCCTCATGTCTGTGTAATAGGAAGGGGGTATAGATACAGGTCCTCATGTCTGTGTATTAGGAAGAGGGTAGAGATACAGGTCCTCATGTCTGTGTATTAGGAAGGGGGTAGAGATACAGGTCCTCATGTCTGTGTATTAGGAAGGGGGTAGAGATACAGGTCCTCATGTCTGTGTATTAGGAAGGGGGAACAGATACAGGTCCTCATGTCTGTGTAATAGGAAGGGGGTAGAGATACAGGTCCTCATGTCTGTGTAATAGGAAGGGGGTAGTGATACAGGTCCTCATGTCTGTGTAATAGGAAGGGGGTAGAGGTACAGGTCCTCATGTCTGTGTATTAGGAAGGGGGTAGAGATACAGGTCCTCATGTCTGTGTATTAGAAAGGGGGTAGAGATACAGGTCCTTATGTCTGTGTAATAGGAAGGGGGTAGAGATACAGGTCCTCATGTCTGTGTATTAGGAAGGGGGTAGAGATACAAGTCCTCATGTCTGTGTAATAGGAAGGGGGTAGAGATACAGGTCCTCATGTCTGTGTATTAGGAAGGGGGTAGAGAGACAGGTCCTCATGTTTGTGTAATACGAAGGGGGTAGAGATACAGGTCCTCATGTCTGTGTATTAGAAAGGGGGTAGAGATACAGGTCCTCATGCCTGTGTAATAGGAAGGGGGTAGAGATACAGGTCCTCATGTCTGTGTAAAAGGAAGGGGGTAGAGATACAGGTCCTTATGTCTGTGTAATAGGAAGGGGGTAGAGATACAGGTCCTCATGTCTGTGTAATAGGAAGGGGGAACAGATACAGGTCCTCATGTCTGTGTATTAGGAAGGGGGTAGAGATACAGGTCCTTATGTCTCTGTAATAGGAAGGGGGAACAGATACAGGTCCTCATGTCTGTGTAATAGGAAGGGGGTAGAGATACAGGTCCTCATGCCTGTGTAATAGGAAGGGGGTAGAGATACAGGTCCTCATGTCTGTGTAAAAGGAAGGGGGAACAGATACAGGTCCTCATGTCTGTGTAATAGGAAGGGGGTAGAGATACAGGTCCTCATGTCTGTGTAATAGGAAGGGGGTAGAGAGACAGGTCCTCATGTCTGTGTAATAGGAAGAGGGTAGAGATACAGGTCCTCATGTCTGTGTATTAGGAAGGGGGAACAGATACAGGTCCTCATGTCTGTGTAATAGGAAGGGGGTAGAGATACAGGTCCTCATGTCTGTGTAATAGGAAGAGGGTAGAGATACAGGTCCTCATGTCTGTGTATTAGGAAGGGGGAACAGATACAGGTCCTCATGTCTGTGTAATAGGAAGGGGGTAGAGATACAGGTCCTCATGCCTGTGTAATAGGAAGAGGGTAGAGATACAGGTCCTCATGTCTGTGTATTAGGAAGGGGGTAGAGATACAGGTCCTCATGTCTGTGTATTAGGAAGGGGGAACAGATACAGGTCCTCATGTCTGTGTAATAGGAAGGGGGTAGAGATACAGGTCCTCATGTCTGTGTAATAGGAAGGGGGTAGAGATACAGGTCCTCATGTATGTGTAATAGGAAAGGGGTAGAGATACAGGTCGTCATGTCTGTGTATTAGGAAGGGGGTTGAGATACAGGTCCTCATGTCTGTGTAATAGGAAGGGGGTAGAGGTACAGGTCCTCATGACTGTGTAATAGGAAGGGGGTAGTGATACAGGTCCTCATGTCTGTGTAATAGGAAGGGGGTAGAGAGACAGGTCCTCATGTCTGTGTATTAGGAAGGGGGTAGAGAGACAGGTCCTCATGTCTGTGTATTAGGAAGGGGGAACAGATACAGGTCCTCATGTCTGTGTATTAGGAAGGGGGTAGAGGTACAGGTCCTCATGTCTGTGTATTAGGAAGGGGGTAGAGATACAGGTCCCCATGTCTGTGTATTAGGAAGGGGGTAGAGATACAGGTCCTCATGTCTGTGTAATAGGAAGGGGGAACAGATACAGGTCCCCCTGTCTGTGTAATAGGAAGGGGGTAGAGATACAGGTCCTCATGTCTGTGTAATAGGAAGGGGGTAGAGAGACAGGTCCTCATGTCTGTGTATTAGAAAGGGGGTAGAGAGACAGGTCCTCATGTCTGTGTAATAGAAAGGGGGTAGAGATACAGGTCCTCATGTCTGTGTAATAGGAAGGGGGTAAAGATAGGAAGGGGGTAGAGATACAGGTCCTCATGTTTGTATATTAGGTGGAGGTGAGAGGTGCAAGTCCTCATGTCTGTATATTAGGTGGAGGTGAGAGGTGCAGGTCCTCATGTCTGTATATTAGGTGGAGAGGAGAATTACAGGTCCTCATGTCTGTATATTAGGTGGTGGTGAGAGGTGCAGGTCCTCATGTCTGTATATTTGGTGGAGGTGAGAGGCGCAGGTCCTCATGTCTGTATATTAGGTGGAGGTGAGAGGTGCAGGTCCTCATGTCTGTATATTAGGTGGAGGTGAGAGGTGCAGGTCCTCATGTCTGTATATTAGGTGGAGGGGAGAGGTGCAGGTCCGCATGTCTGTATATTAGGTGGAGGTGAGAGGTGCAGGTCCTCATGTCTGTATATTAGGTGGAGGTGAGAGGTGCAGGTCCTCATGTCTGTATATTAGGTGGAGGTGAGAGGTGCAGGTCCTCATGTCTGTATATTAGGTGGAGGGGAGAGGTGCAGGTCTTCATGTCTGTATATTAGGTGGAGGTGAGAGCTGCATGTCCTCATGTCTGTATATTATGTATATTAAGTGGAGGGGAGAGGTGCAGGTCCTCATGTCTGTATATTAGGTGGAGAGGAGAGGTGCAGGTCCTCATGTCTGTATATTAGGTGGAGGTGAGAGGTGCAGATCTTCATGTCTGTATATTAGGTGGAGAGGAGAGGTGCAGGTCTTCATGTCTGTATATTAGGTGGAGGTGAGAGCTGCATGTCCTCATGTCTGTATATTAGGTGGAGAGGAGAGGTGCAGGTCCTCATGTCTGTATATTAGGTGGAGGTGAGAGGTGCAGGTCCTCATGTCTGTATATTAGGTGGAGGTGAGAGGTGCAGGTCCTCATGTCTGTATATTAGGTGGAGGGGAGAGGTGCAGGTCCTCATGTCTGTATATTAGGTGGAGGGGAGAGGTGCAGGTCCTCATGTCTGTATATTAGGTGGAGGTGAGAGGTGCAGGTCCTCATGTCTGTATATTAGGTGGAGGTGAGAGGTGCAGGTCCTCATGTCTGTATATTAGGTGGAGGGGAGAGGTGCAGGTCCTCATGTCTGTATATTAGGTGGAGGGGAGAGGTGCAGGTCCTCATGTCTGTATATTAGGTGGAGGTGAGAGGTGCAGGTCCTCATGTCTGTACATTAGGTGGAGGAGAGAGGTGCAGGTCCTCATGTCTGTATATTAGGTGGAGGTGAGAGGTGCAGGTCCTCATGTCTGTATATTAGGTGGAGGTGAGAGGTGCAGGTCCTCATGTCTGTATATTAGGTGGAGGGGAGAGGTGCAGGTCCTCATGTCTGTATATTAGGTGGAGGTGAGAGGTGCAGGTCCTCATGTCTGTATATTAGGTGGAGGTGAGAGGTACATGTCCTCATGTCTGTACATTAGGTGGAGGTGAGAGGTGCAGGTCCTCATGTTTGTACATTAGGTGGAGGTGAGAGGTGCAGGTCCTCATGTCTGTACATTAGGTGGAGGTGAAAGGTGCAGGTCCTCTGTATATTAGGTGGAGGTGCAGGTCCTCATGTCTGTATATTAGGTGGAGGTGAGAGGTGCAGGTCCTCATGTCTGTATATTAGGTGGAGGGGAGAGGTGCAGGTCCTCATGTCTGTATATTAGGTGGAGGGGAGAGGTGCAGGTCCTCATGTCTGTATATTAGGTGGAGGTGCAGGTCCTCATGTCTGTATATTAGGTGGAGGTGAGAGGTGCAGGTCCTCATGTCTGCATATTAGGTGGAGGTGAGAGGCGCAGGTCCTCATGTCTGGATATTAGGTGGAGGTGAGAGGTGCAGGTCCTCATGTCTGTATATTAGGTGGAGGTGCAGGTCCTCTTGTCTGTATATTAGGTGGAGGTAAGAGGTGCAGGTCCTCATGTCTGTATATTAGGTGGAGGTGAGAGGCGCAGGTCCTCATGTCTGTACATTAGGTGGAGGTGAGAGGCGCAGGTCCTCATGTCTGTACATTAGGTGGAGGTGAGAGGTGCAGGTCCTCATGTCTGTATATTAGGTGGAGGTGAGAGGTGCAGGTCCTCATGTCTGTACATTAGGTGGAGGTGAGAGGTGCAGGTCCTCAGGTCTGTATATTAGGTGGAGGTGAGAGGTGCAGGTCCTCATGTCTGTATATTAGGTGGAGGTGAGAGGCGCAGGCCCTCATGTCTGTACATTAGGTGGAGGTGAGAGGTGCAGGTCCTCATGTCTGTATATTAGGTGGAGGTGAGAGGCGCAGTTCCTCATGTCTGTACATTAGGCGGAGGTGAGAGGTGCAGGTCCTCATGTCTGTATATTAGGTGGAGGTGAGAGGTGCAGGTCCTCATGTCTGTATATTAGGTGGAGGTGAGAGGCGCAGGTCCTCATGTCTGTATATTAGACAAGACAAGACAAATAACATTTATATTGCGCTTTTCTCCTTGCGGACTCAAGGCGCCAGAGCAGAGCAGCAGCCACTAGGGCGCGCTCTATAGGCAGTAGCAGTGTAAGGGAGACTTGCCAAAGGTCTCCTACTGAATTAGTGCTGGCTTACTGAACAGGCAGAGCCGAGATTCGAACCCTGGTCTCCTGTGTCAGAGGCAGAGCCCTTAACCATTACACCAACAGCCAACTGATTAGGTGGAGGTGAGAGGTGAAGGTCCTCATGTCTGTATATTAGGTGGAGGTGCAGGTCCTCATGTCTGTATATTAGGTGGAGGTGAGAGGTGCAGGTCCTCATGTCTGTACATTAGGCGGAGGTGAGAGGTGCAGGTCCTCATGTCTGTATATTAGGTGGAGGTGAGAGGTGCAGGTCCTCATATCTGTATATTAGGTGGAGGTGAGAGGTGCAGGTCCTCATGTCTGTATATTAGGTGGAGGTGAGAGGTGCAGGTCCTCATGTCTGTATATTAGGTGAAGGGGAGAGGTGCAGGTCCTCATGTCTGTATATTAGGTGGAGGTGCAGGTCCTCATGTCTGTATATTAGGTGGAGGTGAGAGGTGCAGGTCCTCATGTCTGTACATTAGGTGGAGGTGAGAGGCGCAGGTCCTCATGTCTGTATATTAGGTGGAGGTGAGAGGTGCAGGTCCTCATGTCTGTATATTAGGTGGAGGTGAGAGGTGCAGGTCCTCATATCTGTATATTAGGTGGAGGTGAGAGGTGCAGGTCCTCATGTCTGTATATTAGGTGGAGGTGAGAGCTGCAGGTCCTCAGGTCTGTATATTAGGTGGAGGTGAGAGGTGCAGGTCCTCATGTCTGTATATTAGGCGGAGGTGAGAGGTGCAGGTCCTCATGTCTGTATATTAGGTGGAGGTGAGAGGTGCAGGTCCTCATATCTGTATATTAGATGGAGGAGAGAGGTGCAGGTCCTCATGTCTGTATATTAGGTGGAGGGGAGAGGTGCAGGTCCTCATGTCTGTATATTAGATGGAGGTGCAGGTCCTCATGTCTGTATATTAGGTGGAGGTGCAGGTCCTCATGTCTGTATATTAGGTGGAGGTGAGAGGTGCAGGTCCTCATGTCTGTACATTAGGCGGAGGTGAGAGGTGCAGGTCCTCATGTCTGTATATTAGGCGGAGGTGAGAGGTGCAGGTCCTCATGTCTGTATATTAGGTGGAGGGGAGAGGTGCAGGTCCTCATGTCTGTATATTAGGTGGAGGTGAGAGGTGCAGGTCCTCATGTCTGTATATTAGGTGGAGGTGAGAGGCGCAGGTCCTCATGTCTGTACATTAGGTGGAGGTGAGAGGTACAGGTCCTCATGTCTGTATATTAGGTGGAGGTGAGAGGTGCAGGTCCTCAGGTCTGTATATTAGGTGGAGGTGAGAGGCGCAGGTCCTCATGTCTGTACATTAGGTGGAGGAGAGAGGTGCAGGTCCTCATGTCTGTATATTAGGTGGAGGTGAGAGGTGCAGGTCCTCATGTCTGTATATTAGGTGGAGGTGAGAGGCGCAGGTCCTCATGTCTGTACATTAGGCGGAGGTGAGAGGTGCAGGTCCTCATGTCTGTATATTAGGTGGAGGTGAGAGGCGCAGGTCCTCATGTCTATGTAATAGGAAGGGGGTAGAGATATAGGTCCTCATGTCTGTGTAATAGTAGGAGTTGAGATGTGCAGGTCCTCATGTCTGTATTGCATGGGCAGTAAAGATACAAGTTCTGAAGCTTGTGTTTTTAGGTATTCTTTGTAAATAGACCTCCATACCTCCAGGGGGTGACACCCAGGTGAAGCAATGTCTGTGTATCACAAGGGAGAGATGGAGATTGAGATTTCTGTATAGCAAGTCACTGAAATACATACATTACACAGTTATAGTGATTTAGAGAGCAGAAAACAGCATTTGTATTAGCGCGAAGGTTTGTACAGCAAAGTATAACAGCAGTAACAGACTACTTATCATTTATCAGAAGTGCAATGGGCACTCTGCATACATAGAACATCATGTCACAGGTGCAGCAGCTGAGGCGGGTGGAGAGATGCAGGAGGGAAGGTGAGGATGTGGAGCAGCTGAGGTGGGTGGAGAGGTGCGGGAGGAAAGGTGAGGATGTGGAGCAGCTGAGGCGGGTGGAGAGGTGCGGGAGGGAAGGTGACAGGATGTGGAGCAGCTGAGGCGGGTGGAGAGATGCAGGAGGGAAGGTGAGAGGATGTGGAGCAGCTGAGGCGGGTGGAGAGATGCAGGAGGGAAGGTGAGGATGTGGAGCAGCTGAGGCGGGTGGAGAGATGCAGGAGGGAAGGTGAGAGGATGTGGAGCAGCTGAGGCGGGTGGAGAGATGCAGGAGGGAAGGTGAGGATGTGGAGCAGCTGAGGCGGGTGGAGAGGTGCAGGAGGGAAGGTGAGGATGTGGAGCAGCTGGAGGCGGGTGGAGAGATGCAGGAGGGAAGGTGAGGATGTGGAGCAGCTGAGGCGGGTGGAGAGATGCAGGAGGGAAGGTGAGAGGATGTGGAGCAGCTGAGGCGGGTGGAGAGATGCAGGAGGGAAGGTGAGAGGATGTGGAGCAGCTGAGGCGGGTGGAGAGATGCAGGAGGGAAGGTGAGGATGTGGAGCAGCTGGAGGCGGGTGGAGAGATGCAGGAGGGAAGGTGAGGATGTGGAGCAGCTGAGGCGGGTGGAGAGATGCAGGAGGGAAGGTGAGGATGTGGAGCAGCTGGAGGCGGGTGGAGAGATGCAGGAGGGAAGGTGAGGATGTGGAGCAGCTGAGGCGGGTGGAGAGATGCAGGAGGGAAGGTGAGAGGATGTGGAGCAGCTGAGGCGGGTGGAGAGATGCAGGAGGGAAGGTGAGAGGATGTGGAGCAGCTGAGGCGGGTGGAGAGATGCAGGAGGGAAGGTGAGGATGTGGAGCAGCTGGAGGCGGGTGGAGAGATGCAGGAGGGAAGGTGAGAGGATGTGGAGCAGCTGAGGCGGGTGGAGAGATGCAGGAGGGAAGGTGAGAGGATGTGGAGCAGCTGAGGCGGGTGGAGAGATGCAGGAGGGAAGGTGAGGATGTGGAGCAGCTGGAGGCGGGTGGAGAGATGCAGGAGGGAAGGTGAGGATGTGGAGCAGCTGAGGCGGGTGGAGAGATGCAGGAGGGAAGGTGAGGATGTGGAGCAGCTGGGGCGGGTGGAGAGATGCAGGAGGGAAGGTGAGAGGATGTGGAGCAGCTGAGGCGGGTGGAGAGATGCAGGAGGGAAGGTGAGGATGTGGAGCAGCTGAGGCGGGTGGAGAGATGCAGGAGGGAAGGTGAGGATGTGGAGCAGCTGGGGCGGGTGGAGAGATGCAGGAGGGAAGGTGAGGATGTGGAGCAGCTGAGGCAGGTGGAGAGATGCAGGAGGGAAGGTGAGGATGTGGAGCAGCTGAGGCGGGTGGAGAGATGCAGGAGGGAAGGTGAGGATGTGGAGCAGCTGAGGCGGGTGGAGAGATGCAGGAGGGAAGGTGAGGATGTGGAGCAGCTGGAGGCGGGTGGAGAGATGTAGGAGAGAAGGTGAGGATGTGGAGCAGCTGGAGGCGGGTGGAGAGATGCAGGAGGGAAGGTGAGGATGTGGAGCAGCTGGAGGCGGGTGGAGAGATGCAGGAGGGAAGGTGAGGATGTGGAGCAGCTGAGGCGGGTGGAGAGATGCAGGAGGGAAGGGGAGGATGTGGAGCAGCTGAGGCGGGTGGAGAGATGCAGGAGGGAAGGTGAGGATGTGGAGCAGCTGAGGCGGGTGGAGAGATGCAGGAGGGAAGGTGAGGATGTGGAGCAGCTGAGGCGGGTGGAGAGATGCAGGAGGGAAGGTGAGGATGTGGAGCAGCTGAGGCGGGTGGAGAGATGCAGGAGGGAAGGTGAGGATGTGGAGCAGCTGAGGCGGGTGGAGAGATGCAGGAGGGAAGGTGAGGATGTGGAGCAGCTGAGGCGGGTGGAGAGATGCAGGAGGGAAGGTGAGAGGATGTGGAGCAGCTGAGGCGGGTGGAGAGATGCAGGAGGGAAGGTGAGAGGATGTGGAGCAGCTGAGGCGGGTGGAGAGATGCAGGAGGGAAGGTGAGGATGTGGAGCAGCTGAGGCGGGTGGAGAGATGCAGGAGGGAAGGTGAGAGGATGTGGAGCAGCTGAGGCGGGTGGAGAGATGCAGGAGGGAAGGTGAGGATGTGGAGCAGCTGAGGCGGGTGGAGAGATGCAGGAGGGAAGGTGAGGATGTGGAGCAGCTGGAGGCGGGTGGAGAGATGCAGGAGGGAAGGTGAGGATGTGGAGCAGCTGAGGCGGGTGGAGAGATGCAGGAGGGAAGGTGAGGATGTGGAGCAGCTGAGGCGGGTGGAGAGGTGCAGGAGGGAAGGTGAGGATGTGGAGCAGCTGAGGCGGGTGGAGAGATGCAGGAGGGAAGGTGAGGATGTGGAGCAGCTGAGGCGGGTGGAGAGATGCAGGAGGGAAGGTGAGGATGTGGAGCAGCTGAGGCGGGTGGAGAGATGCAGGAGGGAAGGTGAGGATGTGGAGCAGCTGAGGCGGGTGGAGAGGTGCAGGAGGGAAGGTGAGGATGTGGAGCAGCTGAGGCGGGTGGAGAGATGCAGGAGGGAAGGTGAGGATGTGGAGCAGCTGAGGCGGGTGGAGAGATGCAGGAGGGAAGGTGAGGATGTGGAGCAGCTGGAGGCGGGTGGAGAGGTGCAGGAGGGAAGGTGAGGTTGTGGAGCAGCTGAGGCGGGTGGAGAGATGCAGGAGGGAAGGTGAGGATGTGGAGCAGCTGAAGCGGGTGGAGAGATGCAGGAGGGAAGGTGAGGATGTGGAGCACCTGGAGGCGGGTGGAGAGATGCAGGAGGGAAGGTGAGGATGTGGAGCAGCTGAGGCGGGTGGAGAGATGCAGGAGGGAAGGTGAGGATGTGGAGCAGCTGGAGGCGGGTGGAGAGATGCAGGAGGGAAGGTGAGGATGTGGAGCAGCTGGAGGCGGGTGGAGAGATGCAGGAGGGAAGGTGAGGATGTGGAGCAGCTGGAGGCGGGTGGAGAGATGCAGGAGGGAAGGTGAGGATGTGGAGCAGCTGAGGCGGGTGGAGAGATGCAGGAGGGAAGGGGAGGATGTGGAGCAGCTGAGGCGGGTGGAGAGGTGCGGGAGGGAAGGTGAGAGGATGTGGAGCAGCTGAGGCGGGTGGAGAGATGCAGGAGGGAAGGGGAGGATGTGGAGCAGCTGAGGCGGGTGGAGAGATGCAGGAGGGAAGGGGAGGATGTGGAGCAGCTGAGGCGGGTGGAGAGGTGCAGGAGGGAAGGGGAGGATGTGGAGCAGCTGAGGCGGGTGGAGAGATGCAGGAGGGAAGGGGAGGATGTGGAGCAGCTGAGGCGGGTGGAGAGATGCAGGAGGGAAGGTGAGGATGTGGAGCAGCTGAGGCGGGTGGAGAGGTGCAGGAGGGAAGGTGAGAGGATGTGGAGCAGCTGAGGCGGGTGGAGAGATGCAGGAGGGAAGGTGAGAGGATGTGGAGCAGGTGAGGCGGGTGGAGAGATGCAGGAGGGAAGGGGAGGATGTGGAGCAGCTGAGGCGGGTGGAGAGATGCAGGAGGGAAGGTGAGGATGTGGAGCAGCTGAGGCGGGTGGAGAGATGCAGGAGGGAAGGTGAGGATGTGGAGCAGCCGAGGCGGGTGGAGAGATGCAGGAGGGCAGGTGAGAGGATGTGGAGCAGCTGAGGCGGGTGGAGAGGTGCAGGAGGGAAGGGGAGGATGTGGAGCAGCTGAGGCGGGTGGAGAGATGCAGGAGGGAAGGTGAGGATGTGGAGCAGCTGGAGGCGGGTGGAGAGATGCAGGAGGGAAGGTGAGGATGTGGAGCAGCTGAGGCGGGTGGAGAGATGCAGGAGGGAAGGTGAGGATGTGGAGCAGCTGAGGCGGGTGGAGAGATGCAGGAGGGAAGGTGAGAGGATGTGGAGCAGCTGAGGCGGGTGGAGAGATGCAGGAGGGAAGGGGAGGATGTGGAGCAGCTGAGGCGGGTGGAGAGGTGCAGGAGGGAAGGTGAGGATGTGGAGCAGCTGAGGCGGGTGGAGAGATGCAGGAGGGAAGGTGAGGATGTGGAGCAGCTGAGGCGGGTGGAGAGATGCAGGAGGGAAGGTGAGGATGTGGAGCAGCTGAGGCGGGTGGAGAGATGCAGGAGGGAAGGTGAGGATGTGGAGCAGCTGGAGGCGGGTGGAGAGATGCAGGAGGGAAGGTGAGAGGATGTGGAGCAGCTGAGGCGGGTGGAGAGGTGCAGGAGGGAAGGGGAGGATGTGGAGCAGCTGAGGCGGGTGGAGAGATGCAGGAGGGAAGGTGAGGATGTGGAGCAGCTGAGGCGGGTGGAGAGATGCAGGAGGGAAGGGGAGGATGTGGAGCAGCTGAGGCGGGTGGAGAGATGCAGGAGGGAAGGTGAGAGGATGTGGAGCAGCTGAGGCGGGTGGAGAGATGCAGGAGGGAAGGAGAGGATGTGGAGCAGCTGAGGCGGGTGGAGAGATGCAGGAGGGAAGGGGAGGATGTGGAGCAGCTGAGGCGGGTGGAGAGATGCAGGAGGCAAGGTGAGGATGTGGAGCAGCTGAGGCGGGTGGAGAGATGCAGGAGGGAAGGGGAGGATGTGGAGCAGCTGAGGCGAGTGGAGAGGTGCAGGAGGGAAGGTGAGAGGATGTGGAGCAGCTGAGGCGGGTGGAGAGATGCAGGAGGGAAGGTGAGAGGATGTGGAGCAGCTGAGGCGGGTGGAGAGATGCAGGAGGGAAGGGGAGGATGTGGAGCAGCTGAGGCGGGTGGAGAGATGCAGGAGGGAAGGGGAGGATGTGGAGCAGCTGAGGCGGGTGGAGAGGTGCAGGAGGGAAGGTGAGAGGATGTGGAGCAGCTGAGGCGGGTGGAGAGATGCAGGAGGGAAGGGGAAGATGTGGAGCAGCTGAGGCGGGTGGAGAGATGCAGGAGGGAAGGGGAGGATGTGGAGCAGCTGAGGCGGGTGGAGAGATGCAGGAGGGAAGGGGAGGATGTGGAGCAGCTGAGGCGGGTGGAGAGATGCAGGAGGGAAGGGGAGGATGTGGAGCAGCTGAGGCGGGTGGAGAGATGCAGGAGGGAAGGGGAGGATGTGGAGCAGCTGAGGCGGGTGGAGAGATGCAGGAGGGAAGGGGAGGATGTGGAGCAGCTGAGGCGGGTGGAGAGATGCAGGAGGGAAGGGGAGGATGTGGAGCAGCTGAGGCGGGTGGAGAGATGCAGGAGGGAAGGGGAGGATGTGGAGCAGCTGAGGCGGGTGGAGAGATGCAGGAGGGAAGGGGAGGATGTGGAGCAGCTGAGGCGGGTGGAGAGATGCAGGAGGGAAGGGGAGGATGTGGAGCAGCTGAGGCGGGTGGAGAGATGCAGGAGGGAAGGTGAGGATGTGGAGCAGCTGAGGCGGGTGGAGAGATGCAGGAGGGAAGGTGAGAGGATGTGGAGCAGCTGAGGCGGGTGGAGAGATGCAGGAGGGAAGGGGAGGATGTGGAGCAGCTGAGGCGGGTGGAGAGGTGCAGGAGGGAAGGTGAGAGGATGTGGAGCAGCTGAGGCGGGTGGAGAGGTGCAGGAGGGAAGGTGAGGATGTGGAGCAGCTGAGGCGGGTGGAGAGATGCAGGAGGGAAGGGGAGGATGTGGAGCAGCTGAGGCGGGTGGAGAGATGCAGGAGGGAAGGTGAGAGGATGTGGAGCAGCTGAGGCGGGTGGAGAGGTGCGGGAGGGAAGGTGAGAGGATGTGGAGCAGCTGAGGCGGGTGGAGAGATGCAGGAGGGAAGGGGAGGATGTGGAGCAGCTGAGGCGGGTGGAGAGATGCAGGAGGGAAGGGGAGGATGTGGAGCAGCTGAGGCGGGTGGAGAGATGCAGGAGGGAAGGGGAGGATGTGGAGCAGCTGAGGCGGGTGGAGAGATGCAGGAGGGAAGGGGAGGATGTGGAGCAGCTGAGGCGGGTGGAGAGATGCAGGAGGGAAGGTGAGAGGATGTGGAGCAGCTGAGGCGGGTGGAGAGGTGCGGGAGGGAAGGTGAGAGGATGTGGAGCAGCTGAGGCGGGTGGAGAGATGCAGGAGGGAAGGGGAGGATGTGGAGCAGCTGAGGCGGGTGGAGAGATGCAGGAGGGAAGGGGAGGATGTGGAGCAGCTGAGGCGGGTGGAGAGATGCAGGAGGGAAGGGGAGGATGTGGAGCAGCTGAGGCGGGTGGAGAGGTGCAGGAGGGAAGGGGAGGATGTGGAGCAGCTGAGGCGGGTGGAGAGATGCAGGAGGGAAGGGGAGGATGTGGAGCAGCTGAGGCGGGTGGAGAGATGCAGGAGGGAAGGTGAGGATGTGGAGCAGCTGAGGCGGGTGGAGAGGTGCAGGAGGGAAGGTGAGAGGATGTGGAGCAGCTGAGGCGGGTGGAGAGATGCAGGAGGGAAGGTGAGAGGATGTGGAGCAGGTGAGGCGGGTGGAGAGATGCAGGAGGGAAGGGGAGGATGTGGAGCAGCTGAGGCGGGTGGAGAGATGCAGGAGGGAAGGTGAGGATGTGGAGCAGCTGAGGCGGGTGGAGAGATGCAGGAGGGAAGGTGAGGATGTGGAGCAGCCGAGGCGGGTGGAGAGATGCAGGAGGGCAGGTGAGAGGATGTGGAGCAGCTGAGGCGGGTGGAGAGGTGCAGGAGGGAAGGGGAGGATGTGGAGCAGCTGAGGCGGGTGGAGAGATGCAGGAGGGAAGGTGAGGATGTGGAGCAGCTGGAGGCGGGTGGAGAGATGCAGGAGGGAAGGTGAGGATGTGGAGCAGCTGAGGCGGGTGGAGAGATGCAGGAGGGAAGGTGAGAGGATGTGGAGCAGCTGAGGCGGGTGGAGAGATGCAGGAGGGAAGGTGAGGATGTGGAGCAGCTGGAGGCGGGTGGAGAGATGCAGGAGGGAAGGTGAGGATGTGGAGCAGCTGAGGCGGGTGGAGAGATGCAGGAGGGAAGGTGAGGATGTGGAGCAGCTGAGGCGGGTGGAGAGATGCAGGAGGGAAGGTGAGAGGATGTGGAGCAGCTGAGGCGGGTGGAGAGATGCAGGAGGGAAGGTGAGAGGATGTGGAGCAGCTGAGGCGGGTGGAGAGATGTAGGAGAGAAGGTGAGGATGTGGAGCAGCCGAGGCGGGTGGAGAGATGCAGGAGGGCAGGTGAGAGGATGTGGAGCAGCTGAGGCGGGTGGAGAGGTGCAGGAGGGAAGGGGAGGATGTGGAGCAGCTGAGGCGGGTGGAGAGATGCAGGAGGGAAGGTGAGGATGTGGAGCAGCTGGAGGCGGGTGGAGAGATGCAGGAGGGAAGGTGAGGATGTGGAGCAGCTGAGGCGGGTGGAGAGATGCAGGAGGGAAGGTGAGAGGATGTGGAGCAGCTGAGGCGGGTGGAGAGATGCAGGAGGGAAGGTGAGGATGTGGAGCAGCTGGAGGCGGGTGGAGAGATGCAGGAGGGAAGGTGAGAGGATGTGGAGCAGCTGAGGCGGGTGGTGAGGTGCAGGAGGGAAGGTGAGGATGTGGAGCAGCTGAGGCGGGTGGAGAGATGCAGGAGGGAAGGTGAGGATGTGGAGCAGCTGAGGCGGGTGGAGAGATGCAGGAGGGAAGGTGAGGATGTGGAGCAGGCACAGGGAATGCAGGAGAAACAATACAGGGGTAGAGAAACATGGTCTGAAGACAGTGGAAACAAAGATGCTGGAAGTATCAGACTATTGACAGACAAGCAGCTGCGGACATCTGGATGAGGACAGCTGACAAACACTAAGCAGAGCCAGATATGAGATGCAGCGGAATACTTAATAACAGTGCAGGAAAGTGATGCCTGAGGATGGACAAGAGACAAGGGGGCTCCCTGCGGATGGAATCTGGGAAGGTGTCTCACCTGCGGCGGGCATGCTGTGCCCCTGCGTCCGGCTCAGGAGCTCCAACGCCGGCTCTCGCCCCTTGGCGCCATCCGCAGAGGACACGCAGGGCTCAGCCTCATAGATTGTCTGCAGCATGTCAGGGAGCGCCAGGGCTCTGGGAAGCAGCAACATTCCCGGACCCCTCTCTGCTGCCAGCTGCCAGTGACCAGCAGAGCTCCCCTCCCTGCTTCCCAAGAATGCACGCCCTGCTTCCAACAACTCCGACACTTCTTCTCTAGCAGAGGGACAGCGCAGGCAGCAGGGCAGGATAATCCATCAGCAGGAGAAAGGAAGGAACGCAGGGCAGAGCTGGTGGGTGGCAGTGCCAGAGGTGTTGGGGAGGTCTAGTTAGGCCTGTACCCTGCCCTCCCCCCTTCTGCCAAGTGAGCTTGCTGGGCTGCAAGTGGAAGGTTCTGCAGCAGAAAGACTGAAATAGAACAGGAGAGGAGGAGTCAGATAAAAATAGACAGAGGAGAGAGAGAGAGAGGGAGAGAGGGAGAGAGAGAGAGGGAGAGAGAGCTCTGCAGGGGGATAAGGAAGGACTTGCTCAGGAATATAACACAGCACAAGTGTCACAGCAGCAGACACACACAGACAGAAGCAAAGGGGGAGGTGGGAACCACACACCAGTACAAGACACAGACAGACAGGACAAAGCAAAAGGCAACAATGTGCTAAATGTGTTGACGAAAGAGGATGAAGCACTTGAGTGATCCAGCAAACATGGACTGGATTTTTTCTTTTCTTTAAAGGAACACTATTACAAAAAATTGATAGCTGCGCAATATGTTGGAGTTTTATAAATCCCAACTTTATTGAAACAGGTAAAAGCTGTACATCCTGGTATCTGACATGCAGGTCCTTAAACATAGATGAAGGTCCTTCGAGTGCGAAACATGTCAGCTACCAGGCTGTCCAGCTTTCACCTGTTTCAATAAAGTTGGAATTCAATTCAGCTATGGGCCCTGTGCGGAACTTCTCCCTTTCCTGTCTTTATGCGTCAAGTCGTCTAGTTCCAGCACTGCCCTAGTGTCCGAGGTGCAGCGGATTTCACTTGTTTGCTCTTCGTTTTATAAATACAATAAATAAATAAATAGTTCATTTTACTCAAGGGAGAAATGTACTTCTAATTTGTATCTTTTTAGGTGTGTTTTAAATGTGACAATTTTGAAGTCCTTTAAAGGATTAGCCATACTATGCCAGGGAAATAAAAACACATATGTAAGTAGAGAAATACTTGATCTACTTACATAACATGTATTGTACTATCCACGTTTTGATTTCAGTGAATGTTATATAGTAAATTAAGAGAATTCTGTTCCTGGTGGGAACCATGTCTTTTGCCCACAGTTTGGGCTAATCCTGATGTCATTTCTGCCCTTTACTTTTTTTTCTTCTCTCCTCCAATCGCTGAGTCACCTCAGCCTTGCTTGTAAACACAAATGAGCAGGGGATCGTGTTTCAGATAAGCAGCTAGGCAGGGAAATAAATGGAAGAGGAGGAATATATTATAAAGAACTCCCAGCATGCAGCTGTTTGGCACTGACTACTAAAGGGTCAGTGCTCCTTAAGTATGTGATAACTCCAAATCATAACAGCAGAAAAAGTTTGGCAAGTTTTGAATGCAGGATTAGCATCTTTATCACTTAATACACTCAGACCAGTTGCTGTTGAAATTTGATTTTATGGCGACAATCCCGCTTTAAAAGAGACTGATATAAGAAATACACATCAGTGCTAGCTGGAGTGTAATCCTGCCTCTGTATAGAATACCTAGTAGTGCCGTAAGCACCAAATACATCTATTTTTACCCGCTGAGCAGTACAGACGGGTGCATAGGTAAGAGACGCAGGGCGCTGATCTGCACAGTGTCATTAACATGTCACTCTGAATTCCCCACACAAATAGCAAGATGGGCTTATAATTAGACACATGGTGAGTATATATAGCTGGGACCTCATTCCACAAGCCCGTCATTAAAGCAATGGATGACCTGCCAGCACTTCACAAGCAGGGTTATCACACATGAAAGCCCAGCTGCAAGGATACCTCAAAAACACTATTTAATCCTGCTGTCTATTCAATAAAGGAAAAAAAGACAACATACAGTGTATTTTCATATAGTGATGCTGTAAGTACTTGTGTCTGTCTATTATAATCTCTAGCACAGCTTCTCTCAGGCTAGGGAGGGATAAGCAGAATGATGGTGTTCACTGTACTCTCTGGGCTTCCTTGCCAGTAGTATTACCTCAGTGATGACACATCGGCGTACTGCTGCTCTTCCCTGACCAATCAGAGTGCCCTGACCAGTCTGTGTTAAAGTGGATCCGAGCTAAACTTTTACTCATTGCATAATTGTGTTCCTTTCATATAGTTTATAGGGCATTCCTCAAGCCAAATACTTTTTTTTTTTTAATACTCTAATTCCCTATAAACTAAACAAGCCTCGCCCACAGCTCCTTTTGTGCCTTGGCACTGTAGCAAGGGCTTATGGGAGCTCAGTCTGGGCAGGAGGAGGAGGAGGTTACTAGCCAGAGATTTCAGAGGCAGAGGGGAGGAGGAGAGGGGACTGAATTTATACACAGGCAAGCTGATATCATCTACAGCCCTCAGCCTGTGACAATGTGACAAACAGAACATAGCTGCTGTCATTGTATCACAGGAATAAATAATTATAAACTTTTGAAGCTGTTTGCAGCTAGATTTGCTGAGTAAACTATCTAAACGTTAGATAAAATATAAAGACAAGTTGCTTGTTATAGTTTGTTTTTCAACTCAGATCCACTTTAACAGCAGGAAAAAGTGGGTTAAGGGAACGGATTGTGCTTTCTAGTAGAAACTTCCCAAAGGGCTGGCAGGACAGAATTACAAACCTTGTGGCAGGTAAGATAGTCTACATCCTGCCATTTGCCTGCAGCTTGGTAAGGAATGAAGAAATATGGAGCTTATATATACATTACAGAACAACCAAGAAAAAACATAGACAAGCAATAGAGCTGCAGCCACTAGGGGTAGCGATGTTAGGGAGTCTTGCCCAAGGTCTCCTCACTAAAGAGATGCTGGCTTACTAAACAGGAAGAGACGCGATTTGAACCAAGGTCTCCCGTGTCAGAGGCAGAGCTCTCATCCAGCACACTATCCAGCCACCAGTGCATAATAGTCTGAGAGCTATGGTGGGTATAGTACTACCACAGTCCTGTCATTAAGAAAGTATGGTTCAAGGAAATGCGGGGTACTGCTTTAAAATTGATGCTGATAATATGAATTATTGGGCCAGAAGCAATGCAAATAGAAAAAGATAAATTAAGCAGCTCAGTACACCAAAGTCATAGTAGTAGCAAACCTAAAGTCACTTTTGGTGTATGAAAAATAAAAAAAAAGGTTGCATCACGCACAGTCTAACACACTGGCGCACTTAGTTGTACTAGCCCAGGAGTCAGGAACCTTATTGGCTGAGAGAGCCATAAACGCCACATATTTTAAAATGTAATTCCGTGAGAGCCATACAATATGTTTCAAACTGGGACAGCAGGGCTCACGTCCCTGTTGCCATGGTGATGTGTATACAGTTGATCCACCGGGCAGCGGAAGTGTCAGACACGTCTTCAGCTTCTCTTGGGTTTCAGCACCATCAACAATTTCCCCGAGAGCCAGACAGGAGAAACACCGACTAACAGCTTGTACAATTAGCTAGCTGACTTGGGGGTTGATTCACTTTGTAGGGCGAGATCCCCACACTTTGGCCCAATAGGCTGCTTGTCAAGTGACAGACAGCCTATTGGGCCAATCAAAGTGCGGGGATCTCGTCCTACAAAGTCACTGGACCTGACATGGCCCAGAGTGGGACAATTGGAGCAGCCATTCGCTTGGGGTAGTGCGAGTAAGTTAGTAGTGCATGCTACAGCAGTAGCGTTCCTAATTTGTAAATGCTACTTGCGCTGCCACACTAAGCTGTGCTGCTTGAGCATTGTAGCTTAGTGAATCAACCCCCTACTGATTTGTATGTGAGCCGAATGTAGCCATCAAAGGAGCCACATCTGCCTCCCAAGCCATAGGTTCCCTACCGCTGTACTAGCCCCTCACCACTATTGCTCTTTAAATGCATGCACTATATGGTGACCTCATTACTTCAATCCTCCATAATAAAGCCCTAATGTCCCTGTGTGTGTCCCATTTGCGCTCTGCGCATGTGCAGGGATGCAGAGACATTGAGGGAGAGTGACGCGCGGCAAGGGATGACGGGCGTAGGGGCGGACGGGCCGGCGGGCGTGCGCGGGTGCGCGCGCATTGCAGCGGGCGCGCGCGGCAGGCGCATGCGCAGTGACAGACCTAGCCCGTTTTTAAACAGGCTTAGGTCCACTAGTATTCTGCATAAAACTGTGATGGAGCTTGCCAGGTACGGCTATTGTCATTTACTACTGGACCTGTCTCTAGCTAGTGGGCTGGCTCAATAACCTTTTACTCAGGCCCAGAAAATAAGAGGCACTTGTATCTCTAGCTTTCAATCCTCTCTAGGCTGATCGTTCTAAGCAGCTATAGTTTTAAAGTGAACCAGAGATGAAGCACCCTCATGTATTTTACCATATATATATCAGTGGGGACATTAGAGAAAACACCCACCCTGCTCTCTGTTTCATTCTTCACTGCTCAACCTGCTTGTTATCAGCCCTGATAAAATCCGCGACTGAGCATTCAGTATGGTTTTGCTCAGGAATCATTATAGCTTAGTCTGTGTTCTCTCACGTATATAATATAATGATTCCTGAGCAAAGCCAGACTGAATGCTCAGTCTGGGATTTTATCAGGGCTGATAACAAGCAGGCTGAGCAGTGAAGGATGAAACAGAGAGCAGGGGAGGTGTTTTCTCTAATGTTCCCACTGATATATATGGTAAAATACATGAGGGTGCTTCCTCTCTGGTTCACGTTAACAGTGGACTATACCGGCCACATGTAGCACAGTGACAGGGCCAATGCAGAGGTTTTGGGAATAAAATGGAATACTCTGAACATTTCTGCCTGTACAGGGATCAGAAAATGGACTGGTTAATATAACTATCTGATAGCTATACAGGCTCTCCCATCTTGTCTGCCCGACATACAGTGGGCAAGAAGCAATGAGCTGGGTTAAATCTTTCTGGGCCAGGGGTGTCATACTCAAATGCAAAGTGGGACGAAATTGTATATTAGGACCTAGTCGCAGGCCAAACTCAATGTCTACTGGCCAACTTCCTCCCTTATAAAGTTCCCTGGTTTCTAATGGCCCTCCTCCAACCCCTATACAGTTCCCTGGTGCCTAGTAGTCCTCCCTTCCCTATACAGTTCCCTAGTGTCTAGTGGTCCTCCCTCCCCTATAAAGTTCCCTGATGCCTAGTGGTCCTCCCTCCCCGATATAGTTCCCTGGTGTCTAGTGGTCCTCCCTCCCCTATACAGTTCCCTAGTGTCTAGAGGCCCCCACCCTCCCCTATACAGTTCCCTAGTGTTTAGTGGTTTCCCCCTACCTCCCCCCCCCCCCCCCCATATGGCTTCCCAGGTGCTCTAGAGCTTCATCTCCAATACAGCTTCCCTGGTGGTCTACAGTGGGCCAAACATAATGCAAAGTGGCTAAAAGTATTAGAGGCAGAGATCAGCAGGGCTGCCAGGCAACTAGTATTGCTTAAAAAGGAAATAAATATGGCAGCCTCCAAATCCTTCTTGCTTCAGTTGTCCTTTAAAATTATGGTATGGATTGGATTTTGTGCTCCTCTGAGGACAGTTAAGGTGGCCACACACACCATACAATTTTTTAAATATCTGTTCAATTCAAGAATTGCAATCAATTTTTCTGACTGATTGTAACATTTCAAAAATCTGACCAATGTACCACACACTTGTGTTCAATTTTTCCCCAAGTATGATAAAAATGATTGGAAACTTTGAGAAAATTGCTAGGGTGTGTATATTAATAAATTGAAAATCTAACACACACCATACAATCTTTAGAAAAATTGAACAACAATTTCCAGCATTCCGGATCGATAAAAACAGGAAATCCATCGTATTTTTCATTCGAATGAAAAAAAAAAAGCTTTCGATTTTTCCGGGGAATACGATCATATTTATTGAATTGCCGTAAAATCGGATCATTTCATTGCATCATGTGTGGCCACCTTGAGAGACATGACTATGTGCTCTGTAATGCGCTGCAGAAGATGTCAGCGCTATACAAATACATGATAATGACCATAATTACCTGATCAAATCAAGCAGATGTTTTTCTGTGTATTCTTCTCAGATAGAATTACTTTACAATAAATTGATCACATTTAACCATTACTAAAGCCAGATTCTCAAAATGGCAAACCCAGGTAGGAACCTAGGGTCGGATATGTGTCCAGGGGCCCAGCTGCCACCTTGTTTGACTCCCTTCCCCAACTTATCTTGCCCCCCCCCCCCCAAAAAAAAAAGCCCAGCAGGAAGCAGAAGGAAAGGACAGCTGCTACCTTGCCTCCAGCAGCCTAGTGTTGTCTTAAAGCGGGTCCGAGATGAAAAACTAACTATAACAAGTAACTTGTGTATACAGTATATATATCTTATCTAAAGTTTAGATAGTTTATACAGCATATCTAGCTGCAAAAGTTTCAAAAGTTTATGATTATTTATTCCTGTGATACAATGAGGGCAGCCATGTTCTGTTTGTCACATTGTCACAGGCTGAGGGCTGGAGATGCTATCAGCTTGCCTGTGTGTAAATTCAGTCCCCTCTCCTCCTCCCTCCTCCCCTCTGCCTCTGAAATCAATGGCAAGTAACCTCCTCCTCCTCCTCCTGCCCAGACTGAGCTCCCATAAGCCATTGCTACTGTCTGAAAATGCCAAGGCTCTCTGAAAAGCTGTGGGCGAGGCTTGTTTAGTTTATAGGGAATTCGAGTATTAAAACAAAAACAAAAAAGTATTTGGCTTGAGGAAAGCCCTATAAACTATATGAAAGGAACACAAGTATGCAATTAGTAAAAGTTTATCCACTTTAAGGTTGCCCACTTTAACAGAAAGGATGCAAGGGGCATTCTCTCAGATGGGTACAGAGACAGCGATAAAATCCTTCATCACTCTCTGCATTATTCAGCACTAAACATAAAATCCTGGAGCTGGGCTTCAGTATAACCAGACACTGCGCGGGATCCATGAAATGAAATATAGGGAATAAATAACATGATTGCAATAAGTATCAATATTTCTTAGAACCCTAAAGGTCCTTCAGACAAAACACAGTGCAAGGGCATTCCTAAAATAAATATTATCATACCCAGATAATGCAAATATGCACCGGAGGTCAGCACTAAATGTCATCTAAAATGCCATGTCATAGAGGCACAGATTCACTAAGGAGAGCTAGAGAACACAGAGCATAGATGATCCAGCAAACCTGGCCTGCATGCATTATAACCTGTCTGCTATTAGGTGGCATGAATCTGGAACCCTGGCTGGGGTCATATCAGATCGTAGCAAAGGCTGATGAATATTAGCAGCCATCTGATTGCTGTTGCCTGTACACACCTGTAGTGCTATCAGAAGACTATTGCTGCAAAACATTCATGAAAAGGCAAGGATAGGGCCAGATTTTCCATCAGGCCCTGTGGGCAGCTCCAGAGCTCATAAGCTAATCAATGCCTCATACCACTAACCTTAAAGGACACCCGAAGCAAAAATCAATGTATTAAATAAACGATTGTATCTATCTTCTTTCTCCTAAAAATGACTTTTTAACATATTCCACAGTTTTATTGTATGTTTAAATCTACCTTTTAAGTTTTAACTGTTTTATTGTTTTTGCTCAATGACACATTCATTGAAGTTTGCCAGAGCTAAAATCTATGAACTATTGACCCTTTTTATCTATTTCCTGCTCTCAGAAGCCATTTTCTGCTAGGAAAGTGTTTTATAGTTAGAATTTCTTTTCAGTGAGGGTCACACTGTAGTCACTTCCTGTCTGAGTCAGGACTGAGTCAGCCACTTACATAACTGATATTTAACTCTTTCAGGCAGAAAAAGAAAAAAAGGAACACAGCCTAGTTATTTGTGTGCTAGGCACTGTACATACCCATGTCTATCTCATTATGTCACATGTCACTTCGGGTATCCTTTAAGGCACTTACACCCTAACCCTTGTCTCATGTCACTATAGATGATATGAGACAGTGATTAAAGTGTATGATTCTAAGGGCAGTGACATAAGGAAGGGAGTTCAGAATATGTTTACTTGGGGGTGTGTCCTGTGTTTAGGGGTGGAGTTTAGGGCACCAGAATGCCTGTGCCTATGGGCCTCTGAGTTGTAAATCCAGCCCTAGGTAAGAAATATCTAGCCAAGTATATAGCTTAACCCTACTTTTGGATACAGCTATATGCGGACTTTGTAAAAGGTCATGTGATTTTCTTTGCTGTCCAAGGGTTGTTAATTTCAGCCGAGCGTCGGCCAGTAGCTTTGTTCTCCCATCTGCGCCGTTCCATCGGCCCTCCGCCCTCCAACAGAACACATTGTTAGCCTGCAGGCTAACTACTCATCTGTACAGCCTCAGCAGAGCAATGTCGCCGGAGGAATCAGGTCTCAGTCCCCATCAGGCGACATCAAACTACCGTTAGCATGTGTCCGGGCCTCAAAAACCCCCCTTTTACACAAGGGATGAGTGAAAGAATTGTTCATTATCATCATTTTAGCGGTTGTTCAGACAGTTGTGGGCAATGTGGGGAGCCTCCTGCTTCTCTGATGTCACATTTATCCTAAGAATAGGAAATGCAGCTTAGCTGGTACCCCGCATGTAGAAACTGCTGCAGGACGCAGACAGGTCATCAGCTGAAACGACTGCAGTCTGCAGACGATTGCCTGACAAGCACTTATGACTGGCCTGCCATCTGTACATTAGTTCCTATGCTTCACACAGCTTCAGCCGACATACCTCCACCGGCATCGTGTGGATGCTGTGATGAATGGAGAAACTTCATTCACCACTGGCTGGGTTACCATGGTTACATGGCACTATACTCTGATGCTCTGCTGAAAGAAAGCAAATCAGGTTTCTGACCAAGAAAGATTTTTCTTCCAATGATGAAACCTCTTTTGTTCAGCAGATGGTTAGCAGAAACAGATATGGGCCATTTTAGCCAACCAAAGCCTTGTGTAGGACTACCTTAAAGGATACCCGAAGTGACATGTGACATGATGAGATAGACATGGGCATGTACAGTGCCTAGCACACAAATAACTAGGCTGTGTTCCTTTCTTTCTTTCTCTGCCTGAAAGAGTTAAATATCAGGTATGCAAGTGGCTGACTCAGTCCTGACTCAGACAGGAAGTGACTACAGTGTGACCCTCACTGATAAGAAATTTCAACTATAAAACACTTTCCTAGCAGAAAATGGTTTCTGAGAGCAGGAAAGAGTTAAAAAGGGTCAATTTATTTCATTAGTTTATTTTCGCCTTGGGTGTCCTTTAAAGTGACCCTGTAGTGAGAGGGATATGGAAGTTGACCTATTTATTTTCTTCGAACCCATGCTAATGGCCTGTCTGCCCTGCAGATCCTGCCTTTTACTCACTCAGGCCTCGTCCAGATCATGACGCACAGATTGCCGTGCGATCAGAACGCAACGCGTAAGGTCACACACCATCTGCACCATTACGCGCTGCTGATCTAATTCACTACTAATGGTCAGCGCTGTGCTTGCGGACACCACATATGCAGCAGTACGATAGCACATCGCATTGCTGCGCAGCGCCTATGATATGAACGCCAGAAGGGTTGTCTATGCCCTTCTGCCGTTCTCGCCGGTCACACATCATATGCGCTTCCAAATGCGCACGGAAGCGCGACGCGATGTGAACGAGGCCTGACCCACAACGAGTATGCAAATCAGGTGCTCTGAGTCAAGTCTGACTACATTAATCGCATGATTGGTTCAAGAGTCCACTACTGAACCCTTTCCGAACGTAGCTCATTGAAATCAACGCCCTGTTTGGGGCCTGTTATCCCTGCCAGGGCGTAGGTTTCAATGATCCAGCTGCACGCTCCCGCCGCTACTGCGGCCCACTCGCCCTGCTGTCGGTATGACAACAGAGCTCAGTAAGCTGGTCAGGAGTCACTTTTATTGGCTCTTAGGACTCACAGTGATCACAGGTTCAGGAACCAATGAAATCGCCTCCTAACCAGCTCACGGAGCTCTGCTGTCATAGCGATGGCAGAGTGAG
Source organism: Hyperolius riggenbachi (assembly GCF_040937935.1). NCBI lineage: Eukaryota > Metazoa > Chordata > Amphibia > Anura > Hyperoliidae > Hyperolius > Hyperolius riggenbachi. The sequence continues at coordinate 14,177,994 of NC_090657.1, read as the reverse complement.
GGTTCTTCAGCGCTGGGGAAGCAGCTTGAATGGTGAGTACGACGGGTCTGTGAAGCGTGATGTCTGTGAGCCCCATCTCTGTACCAGCAGTCTGTGGTCCTTAAAGTGAACCTCCAGACTAAAAATCTACTCAGCAGCACTGAAAAGGCTTGGTGTTTCTTTAACAGTTTCACAGCATCAGAACTTTGTTTTTCATACCCAAGCCTCATTTTTGGCTGCACAGAAGCTAAGCTCCGCCCATCAAAGAAAACTGCCCGGGCATTTTCCCCCTGATACTGTGCAAAGCATGATGGGATTTCTGATGTTGTTTTTCTCGTTGCCTAGCAACTGGGAGGGGGTCATATTGACCGAATAAAAATAGTGCGATTCCACCCCCCAAACAGTCCAGCATCACAAGTACAAACAAACGAGAAACGGGGCTTTCTTGGAATCAATATTTTCTTATTATTATTTATTCTTCATAATGTCTTCAAACTGCGATAGATACAAAAACAGACCTTCATTTCACATAAAAAGACTGCCTGACACGTGTTTCACGGCCAAAAGCCGCTTCCTCAGAGGCACACTGTATACGAACATCCGTGGACCTACGATTAATAGTACCGCAATCTGAATTCTATAGGAGAAATGCACTCCACGACGATCCCATGTATGTATGGGCTGCAGGAGTCTCTAATTGGGATAAAGTTCAATTCTTGGTCACGGTTTCTCTTTAACTTTGTGATTGCGGCCTCCATATCCCTCTCACTCTAGGGTCACTTTAAAGAGAACCCGAGGTGGGTTTGAACAATGTTATCTGCATACAGAGGCTGGATCTGCCTATACAGCCCAGCCTCTGTTGCTATCCTAAACCCCACTAAGGCCCCCTGCACTCTGCAATCCCTCATAAATCACAGCCACGCTGCTGACAAACAGCTTGTCAGAGCTGGCTGTGTTTATCTCTATAGTGTAAGTCTGCTGCTCTCCCCGCCTCCTGCATAGCTCCGGTCCTCACCTGCATCCCTTCCCTCCCTGCTGATTGGAGGGAAGGGACGGGAGGCAGGGACCGGAGCTATGCAGGAGGCGGGGGAGCAGCTGAGACTGACACTACAGATGTAAACACAGCCTCACAGCACGGCTGTGATTTATGAGGGATTGCAGAGTGCAGGGGGACCTTAGTGGGGTTTGGGATAGCAACAGAGGCTGGGCTGTATAGGCAGACCCAGCCTCACTATGCAGGTCACATTCTTTAAACACACCTCGGGTTCTCTTTAAGGGAATTCTGGCCAATCAGACACAGGTATGGTCACCTCTAGGAGTAACAAACTGATCTCTCAGGAATAATTAACACTGACATCTTCTGCAGCACTTTAAAGAGTTCACTGTCATGTCACTGACTGTCCTCAGAGGAGCTCCCAATGTAATCCCTACCATAGTCACTACCTAATGTCCTACCATATTATTATGTATTTATAGAACACTGATATCTTGTGCAACACATTACAGAGTACATAGTCATGTCACTGTCTGTCCTTAGAGGAGCTCACACTCTAATCCTACCATAGTCATAGTCTAATGTCCTACCATATTATTATTATGCATTTATATAGCACTGACATCTCCTGCAGCACATTACAGAGTACATAGTCATGTCACTAACTGTCTCTCAGAGGAGCTCACAATCTAATCCTACCATAGTCATACTATAATGTCCTACCATATTATTATTATGTATTTATACAGCACTGACATCTTATGCAGCACATTACAGAGTACATAGTCATGTCACTGACTGTCCTCAGAGGAGATCACACTCTAATCCTACCATAGTCATAGTCTAATGTCCTACCATATTATTATTATGTATTTATATAGCACTGACATCTTATGCAGCACATTACAGAGTACATAGTCATGTCACTGACTGTCCTCAGAGGAGCTCACAATGTAATCCCTACCATAGTCACTACCTAATGTCCTACTATATTATTATTATGTATTTATATAGCACTGACATCTCCTGCAGCACATTACAGAGTACATAGTCATGTCACTTACTGTCCTCAGAGGAGCTCACATGTAAATAATAATCTGAACATGTATACTGCGCCTTTCTCCTGCCAGACTGCGCACAAGAGCTGCATCCACTGGGACGCGCTCAAGAGGCCACCCTGCAGTGTTAGGGCTGGTGCACACCAAAGCGGTTCTGGAGCGTTTTTTAAAACGCTTGCAGGGGGAAAACCGCTTGGCTAATGTATTGCAATGGGCTGGTGCACACCAGAGCGAGTCGTTTTTTCCACAAACGCAAACTCGGGGGCTGCAGCATTTTTTAGATTTCTGAGGCATTTCCTCCTCAATGTTAAAGTATAGGAAAGTGGAAAACCGCTCTGGAAAATGCTAAATCAGAGCAGTTTTCCAGGCGTTTTTGTTACAAAAGTTGTTCAGTAACAGCTTCACTGTAACAATATATATAATCTGCTACACAAAACGCTCCAGAAAACGCTTGGCATGTTTAGGAAACCTCTCTAATCATGCCTAGAATCGCTCTGAAATCTGCTGCAAAAACCTCTAGCGTTTTGCGGATCTGCCAGAGGTTTTTGGTGTGCACTGGCCCTGAGGGAGTCTTGCCTTGAACTCCTTACTGAATAGGTACTGACCCTAGCCAGGATTCGAACCCTGGTCAAAGGCGGTGCCCTTAACCAGTACACTTCAGCCACTGCTAATCTACTACTAAACCACTACTAATCTAATCCCTACCACTATATTATTATGTATTTATATAGTTCTTACAGTCTGGAGTCCTGGCCGGCAGGGCCGGTTTAAGCAACAATGGGGCCCCAGGGCAAAATAAACCTGGGGGGCCCCCCAACATATACCCTGGAACAAAAATCGGCATTAGGGGACCTTTTTTGCAGCTGGTATAGTCAGGGTGTGAAGTCCCAATCGGTCGGAGCTCCACATTCTGGCTATCCCAGCCTGCATGGGGGACAAGGGCTTAAAAAGTTTCAGGAGGGTGGACCCCACATATTTTTTTTAAAAAAATTCCCACACTCATAAAAAAAAAATTGGGAAAATAGGAAAAAATGCCAGGGATCTTCATGCAGCCATATTGCGGCTGTATAGCGATCCCTGGCCAAAGCACTGTGGCTGCGTATGGACCCCCTGGGAACCCCGTCAGGAAATTTATTGTGCTTTCGTTTGATGCATGTAAAATTACACTACCGTTAGGTTTGATACTAAAAGTGACATTTACCGCATATAAAAGTATACTTTTTTCCTTCGAAACTTTAACATCGATTTTCTCAAAAACTATAAGGTCTTTTTGAAAAATAGTTTTTTTTCTCTTATTTCTAATGATCTCCTTAACATATCCTGCACATTTAGGGTTTCTAGCATTTAAGGTGGATTTGCTATTAACCATTAAAGTCGGCGAGTTTTTAAATGTGTATTTTTTTTCCTTTGAAACTTTAAAATCGATTTTCTCAAAAACTATAAGGCGGATTTGAAAAAATTTTTTTCCTCTTGTAGCCACTGGGGGCCCCTACAAGCTCTGGGGCCCTGGGGCAGCTGCCTCCTTTGCCTCTATGGTAGCGCCGGCCCTGCTGGCCGGGATCCTATCGAACATAGTAAGGCCCGCTGAAATATGAGTATATTAATATTACATATATAATCCTTGTGGCCAGCAGGCCACCCCCAGCCTCAGTTTTATTCCCCAGTTTACAGGTTTATGCTGTGGACTGCCTCACACACAGGAAGGACATCCTCATAGGACATGCAGGCAGAGGCTGAACGCTTCATCCACACATTACATAGACAAACATGCCCCCCCCCCCCCCCCCCCTCCCCCCCATTCCCATCGATCTGCAGGGTTATGACCCAGTCCCTTGTGCCCATTCATACCTGTGCACTATATAAAGCTCCTAGTAGAGTCAGGGCTGTGCAACAAATGAACATTTTCTCTCCATCCCTTAGCACTGACTCATCCTCCGCAGCTCAGGAGGAAGCAGATGACGGAACATAAAGAACTCAGACCAAACAGCACAGGGACCTACAATAGATCGTAGCTGAGCCTGCAATCAGATGCGCTGCAGCTGCAAATAGCCTTATCAGTGTCTGCAGCACACTGGCCTCTACTGGACAACACCGGTACTAAAGAGTCCTGTGCAATGGCCATCGGCATAATCGCTACCTGAGTAAATAAAACCTCTTGGAGTCTGCAAAAGACTTGAGACTGGGGCGGAGGTTCACCTTCCAGCAGGACAACGACCCTAAACATAAAGCCAGGGCAACAATGGAATGGTTTACAACAAAACATATCCATGTGTTAGAATGGCCCAGTCAAAGTCCAGATCTAAATCCAATCGAGAATCTGTGGCAAGATCTGAAAACTGCTATTCACAAATGCTGTTCATCTAATCTGACTGAGCTGGAGCTGTTTTGCAAAGAAGAATGGGCAAGGATTTCAGTCTCTAGATGTGCAAAGCTGGTAGAGACATACCCTAAAAGACTGGCAGCTGTAATTGCAGCAAAAGGAGGTTCTACAAAGTATTGACTCAGGGGGCTGAATAATTACGCACACCCCACTTTGCAGTTATTTATTTGTAAAAAATGTTTGGAATGATGTATGATTTTCGCTCCACTTCTCACGTGTACACCACTTTGTGTTGGTCTTTCACATGGAATTCCAATAAAATTGATTCATGTTTGTGGCAGTAATGTGACAAAATGTGGAAAACTTCAAGGGGGCAGAATACTTTTGCAACCCACTGTATACAATACATTTTAACCAATGAAGCCTTGAAAGTGAACCGACCATCATTTTTAACACTAGAGGCAGCTCTATAGCAAATTAAAAATGCATTCTAAAAATGTGGTTTATTATTTAAAAAAAAACCTTTCATTTTACCTAATCTTTTTATATTTATTCTTCGGTCCATGAAAGGACTTGTGGATGGAGACTCAACAGATGATGGAAGGCAGATAACAAATCACCTCATTAGACTTAATTGACCACAAACAAACCCCTATTGTACTTGGAACAGAAAACATTAGTTACACTTGAAGAATTTCACACCTAGCCTGGATAATGGCAGTGGAAAGGTAGCAGGGGGTTGAGCTTCAGAAACATGGCAGCCCTTTCAGCTATTTGAAGCCAGGAGCTGCTTATATCCCTTTGAACATGCCATGAGATCTCCAGCCAACCTTGTAAATGATCGATCATTTCAATCAATTTCCTCATCAGTAATCAACCTACAAAAGTGTACGGTGGCTCTATTGGCCAATCAAGTCCCAGTGCGTTTTCTGTTTTTGTCACACCGTATAAAGGTGATTATTGCCCACACATATGGCGGGACGTGCTGATCGATATTCAACTCCAATCAATTCATCACTAACAAATGATTAGCTTCTCAGTCATTTATGATTGCTTGTCAAAAGCATCCCATTAAAAGCAGATCCGAGATGAAAAACTAACTATAACCAGTAACTTGTCTAGGGGCTTGATTCACAAAAGAGTGCTAACTGTTAGCACGGCCGTTTTCGCGCGAATTTTCGGATTGCGCGCGATCGCGAATTTTCGCGCTAAACAATATCATTTTCGCGCGCAAACGCGAATTTTACCGCAAAATCGATATCGTTTTCACGTGAAAATTCGCCTTTGCGTGCGAAAACGTTATCGTTTCGCGCAAAAATTCGCAATCGCGCGCAATGCGAAAATTCGCGCGAAAACGGCCTGCTAACAGTTAGCACTCTTTTGTGAATCAAGCCCTATATATCTTATCTAAAGTTTAGATAGTTTATACAGTAAATCTAGCTGCAAACAGCTTCAACAATTTATGATTATTTATTCCTGCGATACAATGAGGGCAGCCATGTTCTGTTTGTCACATTACACATAGGCAAGCTGATCTGCATCTCAAGCCCTCAGCCTGTGACAAATTCACTCCCCTCTCCTCCTCCCCTCTGCCTCTGAAATCTCTGGCTAGTAACCTCCTCCTGCCCAGACTGAACTCCCATAAGCACTTGCTACTAAGGCTGAGAGTGCCAAGGCTCTCTGGAGAAGCTGTGGGCGAGGCTTGTTTAGTTTATAGGGAATTAGAGCATTAAACCAAAACAAAAAAAGTATTTGGCTTGAGGAATGCCCTATAAACTATATGAAAGGAACACAGTTATGCAATGAGTAAACGTTTATATCTGCTTCCATGAAAGCAGGAAGTAGACATTGCAGATTTATTGCAGGGTTTGTATCAGCTGTAATAAAGAAGTACCTTTTAGAGCAGAGAGGAAGTTCTGAGTTCAGGTCTGCTTTAAAAAAAAATGGAAATAAAGATGGCCGACCCTATACCCTTCACAGTACAAATTCTGTACAACCTTCAGTAACAATAATTGTAGACAAACTCTCCCTACAGCTTCCAAGTACAGGTATTTGAGCATTTTAAAGTGAACCTGTACCAAAAATGAGTTAGAATGAATGTATGCAGAGATACAACACATGATAATAAAGTCTTGTCTATTATCTGTTATCTGATTTGTTGCAGAATTCCCAATTTACTGTATGCTGCTCTCCCATGGGGAAACAGGAAGTGTGCACCTCTGGACTCGGTATCTGTCTTCCCCCACATATGTGAGAATGACTGTTGGTCCTGTTTGTCCTTTGTCCACCTGTCATTGTTGAAGTGGCCATACAATTGATGGATGGAACTATTTTGGTGTATGTTAATAACAGGTTTACCGGTTTTGAACGGACCTTTCTTTAAAGGATACCCGCAGTGACATGTGACATGATGAGACAGACATGTGTATGTACAGTGCCTAGCACACAAATAACTATGCTGTGTTCCTTTTTTTCTTTCTCTGCCTGAAAGAGTTAAATATCAGGTATGTAAGTGGCTGACTCAGTCCTGACTCAGACAGGAAGTGACTACAGTGTGACCCTCACTGATAAGAAATTCCAACTATAAAACACTTTCCTAGCAAAAAATGGCTTCTGAGAGCAAGAAAGAGGTAAAAAGGGAAATTTCTTATCAGTAAGGGTCCCACTGTAGTCACTTCCTGTCTGAGTCAGGACTGAGTCAGCCACTTACATACCTGATATTTAACTCTTTCAGGCAGAGAAAGAAAAAAAAGGAACACAGCCTAGTTATCTGTGTGCTAGGCACTGTACATACACATGTCTATCTCATCATGTCACATGTCACTTTGGGTATCCTATAACTTTCCTCTAGGTATCTCCCTCAAAAGGCAAGATAATTTCAACAAAGCCAGTAACCCGCATGCCATGCTCTAATAAGTAAGGCTCGGTTCACATTAAAGTTTTTTTCCAGAACGTAGCCGGAACGTATTCTGTACAAATGGAACGGATGTGAAAGGATCCAATGTTAACCTATGGATCCATTCACATGCGTCCGTTGGTACAGATACGTTCCGGTCCTCGGATCGAAAAATTGCTGCAGGCCCTAATTTTCCGGAACGTTCTGTCCAGCGGAACGGATCCGGACAAAAAAATGCTGCAGCATTGGGGCAATGGAAAACGGAACGTTTCTTCACACTAGTGAAGAAATGGACCATTCCATGGGGGATAGGGGCATGTGCAGACGCAAACCTGAGCGACGGGAGGGTGAGGGGAGGGTGCAGCAGCAGCCGGGCGGGTGGGTGAGGGAAGGTTTATACATACCTAATGTTCTGTAGCAGCTGCCGGTAGAGGATTCCGTCTTCTTCCGCATCATGAGACTAGTCACATGACGCATGGTGTAGTCACAGCGGAAGAAGAGGAAGCCTCTACCGCCGACTGCTGCAGAAGATTAGGTATGTATTTGCCGGTGACACTAATGCTAAGTACACACATGCGACAACGATCGTTCGTTGAGGACGACGAACAAACTTTTAATTGACGAAAGAACGACCGAAGTAAAGTTAGTTGTAAAAAGTGTGTAACGATCACATCGTTAGAACGAACGTTACACCACGTAAAAGCACTTAATGCGCCTGCGCATAAAATTGTAAAGTTCCTTGGAGAAATAGTGAAATGCGCATGTCCAGCCTGGTACGAACAATCGTTTCCAACGATGTACCACTTTTGCTAACGATCGTCGGTGGTAAAAATCCGCCAAGACAGAACTTTGTTTTGTAGCGATTTGCCTCGTTCGTCGTTTGCCTTAATAGTCGTTGGTTCGTTTTTTGTAACGATCGTCGTTGGTAAAGATCGGGGAACGATCGTTACAAACGACTATAGTCGCATGTGTGTACGCACCTTAAGTGAAAACTGATCCGATCAATCATTGATCAGATCCGTTTTTCACTTTCCATTTGGCAGGGTGCACTGAGCCATCCAGATCCGGTGAAACGGAGACCAGATCCGCTCACCGGATCCGTTTGGCTCAAAACGCTAAAGTGAACCGGGCCTAATGCCTCCATCTTTACTGCAAACTCTGTTAATATCCTCCATCCATAGTGTTAACCTGTAGACACCATACAACAATGACAAGCTTTGCACTTGGCAGTGGCAATCATACCTGTTTTTAAAGGGGAACTGAAGAGAGACGTATATGGAGGCTGCCATGTTTATTTCCTTTTAAGCAATACCAGTTGCCTGGCTCTCCTGCTGGTCCTCTGCCTCTAATACTATTAGCCATAGCCCCTGAACAAGCATGCAGCAGATCAGGTGTTTCTGACTTTAAAGTCAGATCTGACAAGACTAGCTGCATGCTTGTTTCTGGTGTTATTCAGATACTACTGCAGAGAAATAGACCAGCAGGGCTGCCAGGCAACTGGTATTGATTAAAAGGAAATAAATATGGCAGCCTCCGTATACCTCTTACTTCAGTTCCCCTTTAAGGCAAAACAATAACAAAACACTAATAATACCATGCTGCACTGTTCAATTATCATTTATCATCCTCTGCTTCCGAGATGCTATGAGGTGGTAACCTTACCTTACACTGCCTCTAGAACACGGTTCTCAAACTGGATGCCAATAGCATGTCCTTGGGGTGCTGCGCTTTTCCTACCCATCCTGTATTGTGACCGGCCATTTTTAATTTTTTTTTCCACTGATGCTGGCCGCCACACAAGATCCCCCCTCCAATCCTTATTCTCTCCCCTCCACGTGCAGTGCGCCTCCTCCCACTGTGGCATTACGTGGTCGGTGTGGTGCAGGGTGCAGAGTGCAAGCTATTAGGGGTGTCTGGTACAGAGTGTAAGCTATTAGTGGTGCAATGTGCAGAGTGCAAGCTATTAGGGGTGTATGGTGCAGAGTGCAAGCTATTAGGGGTGTATGGTGCAGAGTGCAAGCTATTAGGGGTGTATGGTGCAGAGTGCAAGCTATTAGGGGGTGTAAGGTGCAGAGTGCAAGCTATTAGGGGGTGTAAGGTGCAGAGTGCAAGCTATTAGGGGTGCAAGGTATAGAGTGTAAGCTATTAGTGGTGCAAGGTGCAGAGTGTAAGCTATTAGTGGTGCAAGGTGCAGAGTGTAAGCGATTATGGGTGCAAGGTGCAGAGTGCAAGCTATTAGGGGTGCAAGGTGCAGAGTGCAAGCTGTTAGTGGTGCAAGGTGCAGAGTGTAAGCTATTAAGGGTGCAAGGTGCAGAGTGTGAGCTTTTAGGGGTGTATGGTGCAGAGTGTAAGCTATAAGGGGTGCAAGGTGCAGAGTGTAAGCTGTTAGTGGTGCAAGGTGCAGAGTGCAAGCTGTTAGGGGTGCAAGGTGCAGAGTGTAAGCTATTAGTGGTGCAAGGTGCAGAGTGTAAGCTATTAGGGGTGCAAGGTGCAGAGTGTGAGCTATTAGTGGTGCAAGGTGCAGAGTGCAAGCTATTAGGGGTGCAAGGTGCAAAGTGCAAGCTATTAGGGGTGCAAGGTGCAGAGTGCAAGCTATTAGGGGTGTATGGTGCAGAGTGTAAGCTATTAGGGGTGTATGGTGCAGAGTGTAAGCTATTCGTGGTGCAAGGTGCAGAGTGCAAGCTATTAGGGGTGCAAGGTGCAGAGTGTAAGCTGTTAGTGGTGCAAGGCGCAGAGCGTAAGCTATTAGTGGTGCAAGGTGCAGAGTGCAAGCTATTAGGGGTGTATGGTGCAGAGTGTAAGCTATTAGTGGTGCAAGGTGCAGAGTGTAAGCTATTAGTGGTGCAAGGTGCAGAGTGCAAGCTATTAGTGGTGCAAGGTGCAGAGTGTAAGCTATTAGTGGTGCAAGGTGCAGAGTGTAAGCTATTAGTGGTGCAAGGTGCAGAGCGTAAGCTATTAGGGGTGCAAGGTGCAGAGTGTAAGCTGTTAGTGGTGCAAGGTGCAGAGTGCAAGCTATTAGGGGTGCAAGGTGCAGAGTGTAAGCTGTTAGTGGTGCAAGGTGCAGAGCGTAAGCTATTAGTGGTGCAAGGTGCAGAGTGCAAGCTATTAGGGGTGCAAGGTGCAGAGTGTAAGCTGTTAGTGGTGCAAGGTGCAGAGCGTAAGCTATTAGTGGTGCAAGGTGCAGAGTGCAAGCTATTAGGGGTGTATGGTGCAGAGTGTAAGCTATTAGTGGTGCAAGGTGCAGAGTGTAAGCTATTAGTGGTGCAAGGTGCAGAGTGCAAGCTATTAGTGGTGCAAGGTGCAGAGTGTAAGCTATTAGTGGTGCAAGGTGCAGAGTGTAAGCTATTAGTGGTGCAAGGTGCAGAGCGTAAGCTATTAGGGGTGCAAGGTGCAGAGTGTAAGCTGTTAGTGGTGCAAGGTGCAGAGTGCAAGCTATTAGGGGTGCAAGGTGCAGAGTGTAAGCTGTTAGTGGTGCAAGGTGCAGAGCGTAAGCTATTAGTGGTGCAAGGTGCAGAGTGCAAGCTATTAGGGGTGTATGGTGCAGAGTGTAAGCTATTAGTGGTGCAAGGTGCAGAGTGTAAGCTATTAGTGGTGCAAGGTGCAGAGTGCAAGCTATTAGTGGTGCAAGGTGCAGAGTGTAAGCTATTAGTGGTGCAAGGTGCAGAGTGTAAGCTATTAGTGGTGCAAGGTGCAGAGTGTAAGCTATTAGTGGTGCAAGGTGCAAAGTGCAAGCTATTAGGGGTGCAAGGTGCAGAGTGTAAGCTATTAGTGGTGCAAGGTGCAAAGTGCAAGCTATTAGGGGTGCAAGGTGCAGAGTGCAAGCTATTAGGGGTGTATGGTGCAGAGTGTAAGCTATTAGGGGTGTATGGTGCAGAGTGTAAGCTATTAGTGGTGCAAGGTGCAGAGTGTAAGCTGTTAGTGGTGCAAGGTGCAGAGTATAAGCTATTCGTGGTGCAAGGTGCAGAGTGCAAGCTATTAGGGGTGCAAGGTGCAGAGTGCAAGCTGTTAGTGGTGCAAGGTGCAGAGTGTAAGCTATTAGGGGTGCAAGGTGCAGAGTGTAAGCTATTAGTGGTGCAATGTGCAGAGTGCAAGCTGTTAGGGGTGCAAGGTGCAGAGTGTAAGCTATTAGTGGTGCAATGTGCAGAGTGTAAGCTGTTAGTGGTGCAAGGTGCAGAGTGCAAGCTATTAGTGGTGCAAGGTGCAGAGTGCAAGCTATTAGGGGTGTAAGGTGCAAAGTGCAAGCTATTAGGAGTGCAAGGTGCAGAGCGTAAGCTATTAGTGGTGCAAGGTGCAGAGTGCAAGCTATTAGGGGTGTATGGTGCAGAGTGTGAGCTATCAGGTGTGCAAGGTGCAGAGTATAAGCTGTTAGTGGTGCAAGGTGCAGAGTGCAAGCTATTAGGGGTGCAAGGTGCAGAGTGTAAGCTGTTAGTGGTGCAAGGTGCAGAGCGTAAGCTATTAGTGGTGCAAGGTGCAGAGTGTAAGCTATTAGGGGTGCAAGGTGCAGAGTGTGAGCTATTAGTGGTGCAAGGTGCAAAGTGCAAGCTATTAGTGGTGCAAGGTGCAGAGTGCAAGCTATTAGTGGTGCAAGGTGCAGAGTGCAAGCTATTAGGGGTGCAAGGTGCAGAGTGCAAGCTATTAGTGGTGCAAGGTGCAGAGTGCAAGCTATTAGTGGTGCAAGGTGCAGAGCGTAAGCTATTAGGGGTGCAAGGTGCAGAGTGTAAGCTATTAGGGGTGCAAGGTGCAGAGCGTAAGCTATTAGTGGTGCAAGGTGCAGAGTGCAAGCTATTAGGGGTGTATGGTGCAGAGTGTAAGCTATTAGTGGTGCAAGGTGCAGAGTGTAAGCTATTAGTGGTGCAAGGTGCAGAGTGCAAGCTATTAGTGGTGCAAGGTGCAGAGTGTAAGCTATTAGGGGTGCAAGGTGCAGAGTGTGAGCTTTTAGGGGTGTATGGTGCAGAGTGTAAGCTATTAGTGGTGCAAGGTGCAGAGTGTAAGCTATTAGTGGTGCAAGGTGCAGAGTGCAAGCTATTAGTGGTGCAAGGTGCAGAGTGTAAGCTATTAGTGGTGCAAGGTGCAGAGTGTAAGCTATTAGTGGTGCAAGGTGCAGAGCGTAAGCTATTAGGGGTGCAAGGTGCAGAGTGTAAGCTATTAGGGGTGCAAGGTGCAGAGCGTAAGCTATTAGTGGTGCAAGGTGCAGAGTGCAAGCTATTAGGGGTGTATGGTGCAGAGTGTAAGCTATTAGTGGTGCAAGGTGCAGAGTGTAAGCTATTAGTGGTGCAAGGTGCAGAGTGCAAGCTATTAGTGGTGCAAGGTGCAGAGTGTAAGCTATTAGTGGTGCAAGGTGCAGAGTGTAAGCTATTAGTGGTGCAAGGTGCAGAGCGTAAGCTATTAGGGGTGCAAGGTGCAGAGTGTAAGCTGTTAGTGGTGCAAGGTGCAGAGTGCAAGCTATTAGTGGTGCAAGGTGCAGAGTGTAAGCTATTAGGGGTGCAAGGTGCAGAGTGCAAGCTATTAGGGGTGTATGGTGCAGAGTGTAAGCTATTAGGGGTGTATGGTGCAGAGTGTAAGCTATTAGTGGTGCAAGGTGCAGAGTGCAAGCTATTAGGGGTGCAAGGTGCAGAGTGTGAGCTATTAGTGGTGCAAGGTGCAGAGTGTAAGCTATTAGTGGTGCAAGGTGCAGAGTGTAAGCTATTAGGGGTGCAAGGTGCAGAGTGCAAGCTATTAGGGGTGCAAGGTATAGAGTGTAAGCTGTTAGTGGTGCAAGGTGCAGAGTGCAAGCTATTAGTGGTGCAAGGTGCAGAGTGTAAGCTATTAGTGGTGCAAGGTGCAAAGTGCAAGCTATTAGGGGTGCAAGGTGCAGAGTGCAAGCTATTAGGGGTGTATGGTGCAGAGTGTAAGCTATTAGGGGTGTATGGTGCAGAGTGTAAGCTATTAGTGGTGCAAGGTGCAGAGTGCAAGCTATTAGGGGTGCAAGGTGCAGAGTGTAAGCTGTTAGTGGTGCAAGGTGCAGAGTGCAAGCTATTAGTGGTGCAAGGTGCAGAGTGCAAGCTATTAGGGGTGTAAGGTGCAGAGTGCAAGCTATTAGGGGTGCAAGGTGCAGAGTGCAAGCTATTAGTGGTGCAAGGTGCAGAGTGTAAGCTATTAGTGGTGCAAGGTGCAAAGTGCAAGCTATTAGGAGTGCAAGGTGCAGAGTGTAAGCTATTAGTGGTGCAATGTGCAGAGTGCAAGCTATTAGGGGTGCAATGTGCAGAGTGTAAGCTATTAGTGGTGCAAGGTGCAGAGTGTAAGCTATTAGTGGTGCAAGGTGCAGAGTGTAAGCTATTAGTGGTGCAAGGTGCAGAGTGTAAGCTATCAGTGGTGCAAGGTGCAGAGAGTAAGCTATCAGTGGTGCAAGGTGCAAAGTGCAAGCTATTAGGGGTGCAAGGTGCCGAGGGCAAGCTATTAGTGGTGCAAGGTGCAGAGTGCAAGCTATTAGGGGTGCAAGGTGCAGAGTGCAAGCTATAAGTGGTGCAAGGTGCAAAGTGCAAGGTGCAGAGTGTAAGCTATTAGGGGTGCAAGGTGCAGAGTGCAAGCTATTAGTGGTGCAAGGTGCAAAGTGCAAGCTATTAGGGGTGCAAGGTGCAAAGTGCAAGCTATTAGGGGTGCAAGGTGCAAAGTGCAAGCTATTAGGGGTGCAGAGTGCAAGCTATTAGGGGTGCAAGGTGCAGAGTGCAAGCTATTAGGGGTGACAGGTGCAGAGTGCAAGCTATTAGTGGTGCAAGGTGCAAAGTGCAAGCTATTAGGGGTGCAAGGTGCAGAGTGTAAGCTATTAGGGGTGCAAGGTGCAGAGTGCAAGCTATTATTGGTGCAAGGTGCAAAGTGCAAGCTATTAGGGGTGCAAGGTGCAGAGTGTAAGCTATTAGGGGTGCAAGGTGCAGAGGGCAAGCTATTAGTGGCGCAAGGTGCAGAGTGTGAGCTATCAGGTGTGCAAGGTGCAGAGTATAAGCTATTAGTGGTGCAAGGTGCAGAGTGCAAGCTATTAGGGGTGCAAGGTGCAGAGTGCAAGCTATTAGTGGTGCAAGGTGCAGAGTGCAAGCTATTAGGGGTGCAGAGTGCAAGCTATTAGGGGTGCAAGGTGCAGAGTGCAAGCTATTAGGGGTGACAGGTGCAGAGTGCAAGCTATTAGGGGTGCAAGGTGCAGAGTGCAAGCTATTAGGGGTGCAAGGTGCAGAGTGCAAGCTATTAGGGGTGCAGAGTGCAAGCTATTAGGGGTGCAAGGTGCAGAGTGCAAGCTATTAGGGGTGCAGAGTGCAAGCTATTAGGGGTGCAAGGTGCAGAGTGCAAGCTATTAGGGGTGACAGGTGCAGAGTGCAAGCTATTAGGGGTGCAAGGTGCAGAGTGCAAGCTATTAGGGGTGCAAGGTGCAGAGTGCAAGCTATTAGGGGTGCAAGGTGCAGAGTGCAAGCTATTAGTGGTGCAAGGTGCAGAGTGCAAGCTATTAGGGGTGCAAGGTGCAGAGTGCAAGCTATTAGGGGTGCAAGGTGCAGAGTGCAAGCTATTAGTGGTGCAAGGTGCAGAGTGTAAGCTATTAGTGGTGCAATGTGCAGAGTGTAAGCTATTAGGGGTGCAAGGTGCAGAGTGCAAGCTATTAGGGGTGCAAGGTGCAGAGTGCAAGCTATTAGGGGTGCAAGGTGCAGAGTGCAAGCTATTAGGGGTGCAAGGTGCAGAGTGCAAGCTATTAGGGGTGCAAGGTGCAGAGTGCAAGCTATTAGGGGTGCAGAGTGCAGAGTGTAAGCTATTAGTGGTGCAAAGTTTAAGACATTAGTGGTGCAGGGTTCTAGTTATTAGGGGTGCAAGGTGCAAGTTATTATGGGTGCAGGGGGCATGGTGCTAGTTATTAGGGGGGTGCATGCTTCAGAGTAATTGTTACTTGGGGGGTTTGGCGTATATGTTGTTTAGGTTGCATTTGGTGCCTACCTGCTGTGTAACTAAAGTAGACATACTATTGGTGCTCCATGTGCCTTTTGTTACGTTGTTTGCAATGCAAATGATTAAACCGCATTTGATGAAGAAAATGGCGACTATGCATTTCAGTGGTTGATTTTGTCAAGGCGCGCCAAACGTCATCAAAGCTGCCCTCTGCTGCAGAAGCCTGAGAAGTGCTGCTCTAGAAAGCACCAGACCGCCCTCCTCTCCAACTACCAGCCATCAAAGCAACGTCTACTGCCCACTTACCGGTTTGGCTGGGAAGGTTCATCCTGATATCCAGCGGCTGGACAGACATGAAGAGGGGAGGAAGGACCCCCTCCTTGGATCTCCAGTGCCCAGGACTCTACAGACAGGTCAAGGCCTAGATGGTGGCGCCCCCCAGAGGATCAGTAATCCGCACACATTCCTCGTTCTGCGCTGCAAGGAAGAGAAGAGACTTTATAGTGCATTGCATGAATAGTAAAAGCTGACGGAAAGCATCAGTGGACTGTTAAATAAATGATCATGTGTGCAACGAACAGCAGTCATTATCTTCCCTAGGTGCAGGTCAACACCATCAGAATGAATTATAGGGATGCCTCATATGAGAAAATGCGGAAAACACTGTATACAGACCTAAAGAGGAAAGTGATGGGTAGGATATCAACAGAGTGCTAGCAAGAGGCAATGCAGCATCTCTCTTTAGAGGTGGCTAATCCGACCCCTTTACTGGCAGACAGCATTTCATCAAAAATCCAGTCCAGGATTTACTGGATCACTTATGAGCTCCTCACTGCAGATGCATGTAAATCCCTGGAATTGCATTAAAAGGTCCACTATCCTGAAAAATAAATATATACATATAAATTGGACATTTCTCCCAGAGTAAAATGCGCTATGAATTACTTTTTTCCTATGTTGCTGTCACTTACAACAGGTAGTAGAAAACTGACAGATTTTGGACTAGTCCATCTCCTTATGGGCAGGGTTGTTACCTCATCCCTTTACATACAGACATATCTAAGTTATACAAGTTCTGGGGCTACGCACACATAATCAGTGCCTAAACTGCATCTAACTGGCCACAAGGCATGTATAATTCATATGTGCGGGATTTCTTTATTTCTTCTATCCTATTAGTTCCTTTTCCTGTTCTAATGTGGTCTGGATTACTGCAACCTTTTCTAATTGCGCTGTCTCTGTAATATATCTAATCATTTCTTTGTCAAGCTTTGTCGACCCAGAGAGGAATGGGCTGCCTCTGTTGTAATGAATACAAGTTATGCATGCCCCCCTGCAGGCTCTGTGTGCTTTGTTTTGTTTACTCCTCACTCTCTGCTCTCAGTTTCTGATGCAGTTTGTAAGGCTGAGGGGAAGGGAGCTGCCTGTCACATGCTGAGAAACTGTGAGAATCCCAGACTGGAGTGCAGATAATTCACTATGTAATAAAAACTTGTAGTATACAGTATGTACTGTTATAAGCCAGGATCGCAACGGGGAGCGGCGGAAACGGCAAAGAGGGATCCAGGAGATCACAGTGACTTTTTTATTGTATAATTCGGAGAGAGCTGTCAAATTTTCACTGCCTACGGTGACATACGAGAAAAGTAATGTACAGTGCATTTTACTCTGGGAGAATTGTACATTTGTGTGTATCTATTTTCTCATTTACAATTTTTTGCATTTATTGTCCTTTAAGCAGGCAATGTACTATACAATTGTTTTTAAACCATTTATTCAATCAGTTCAACAAATAAACACATCAAATCAAACAAAAATTAAAGAAACTCAGGGCCTCGATTGATTCATACTGATGAAAATATATAAACATAGATTGTTGACATAAACGGCAGACATTTTTAGCAGTTGAACGCAAGTGGAAGCAGTGGGGGGTTGACACCTGAACAGCTTTGTAGCCCACTGATCAGTACTAAGCTAATGTTGATCCTGAAACCTTTCAAGTATGGTAAAACAACTGTTACTCCCCGACCCCCCCCCCCCCCCCCCCAAACACACACACTTCCCAAGCTGTTGTGTGGGTATCACTTAGCGGATCTAAACAGTTGAGTGCAAGCTCAGCTCTGTTTACAATGGCACCACCCACCATACGATAGAGATACCAGGGCTGTGGAGTCGGTCCAAAAATCCACCGACACCAACTCCGACTCCGACTCCTCAGTTTAGGATTCCACCGACTCCGACTCCACGACTCCGACTCCTCTAATTTGCATATTACAATTTTGTTGATTAAAAGTATGTAACATGAAATTCGTCTCATAACTGCCAACGCTTAGGAATTTTACAAGACAACTGAAGTGAGAAGGAAATGTAGACTACTATATTTATTCCCTTTAGACTAAAACTAGTCCTTGGTAAGAGTACTTGTAAAAGGTACAAACCGGAACAAAGAACATCTATCAGGCCCTAGGCAATGTAAGTGTGGGTACATGTAAGAGTGATGTGCAGGTACTCTGCAGGGGAATGAGGAGATTGTAAACAGACAACACCTCTGTGTTCAATGTGCACAGCATTCTCAGTGGATTACCTGCAGCTATGTGGGGAGTGCATATGTAGAGTATAGTACTACTGTGTAACAAAGTAAACCTGAGACAGATGAAATTAAAGTTTTATACATACCTGGGGCTTCCTCCAGCCGCCTTCAGGATAATCAGTCCCTCGTTGTCCTCCTCCACCACCTGGATCTTCTGCTATGAGTCCAGGTACTTGAGCCAGTCAGGCGTAGTGCGCATGCACACACTCCGCCGCCAGGTGCATACTACACCTGTGCAGTACTATTGCGCAGGTGCAGAATGTTCCTGGCTGTGGGAGCGGCATGCGGCCGGACAGCGCTGACTGGCTGAATTACCAGGACTCATAGCAGAAGATCCGGGTGGTGGAGGACAGTGAGGGACTGATTAGCCTGAAGGGGGCTGGAGGAAGCCCCAGGTATGTATAAAACTTTACTTTTCATCCGTCTAAGTTACCCTTTAATTTGTAGTCACCAAACCAAATTTTAATAACATATCAAATTATTGTATTTCATGAGCAAAGGGAGTGCATACATTTTCATAAATCAGCATCAATGCAGAATTATTTCCATCTTGTTGACCATCTCTATTAGTGACACAGCTACACATCAGGCTTTATTCTTACAGCATAGATGTTATTTAGTATATATAAGAGATTCCTGTGTACACATCATATATACAGTCACAATCAGATATGTATATCTGACCTTAAAACTACGGGGACTGCTTTATTGAAGCAGCACAAGTAACTAATTTTGATTGGTTTATTTCATTTTTGTGGACTAAGCACAGCTATTACTGTATATATACATTATTTTTAATGACTATTATCTGAGAAATAGAACATTTTATCATATTTTCTATTTTAATTACAGTTACAAATTCATTAGGAGTCGGAGTCGGTGCATTTTTTCCCGACTCCAACTCCAGGCACCCAAAATTGCCCGACTCCACGACTCCGACTCCACGACTCCGACTCCACAGCCCTGAGAGATACCATGCATTCCACTCCCCTATTAACCCAATTGAGGAAGCGACAGTGAGGGCCTGTTTCCACTATTGCGAATTCGCATGCGTTTGCCACATGCGAATTCGCATAGCCAATACAAGTGAATGGGACTGTTTCCACTTGTCAGGATTTCTGAGCGTTTTCGTCCGCGTGAAAAATTTGCATGGCAGAGCCATCAGAATTCGCATACTGCTATGTGGGCGTATGCGAATTTTCATGCGAATTCGCATGGAATCAATGGAAAAGCACACAGGCCCTGCCATGGTTAAATTCGCATACAGCGTCATTCATGTGAATTCGCATGAAAATCCGCATACAACCGCATGCAAAATTCGCATCCGCATGCAAATTTTTTCCGCACTGCATAAGTAGAAATGGGCCCTGAGGGTCAGAGAGCATAATACACTACTTTTATACAGCAGTTTTAGGAAAATAGTACCAGGATCTAAAGGTGGCCACTAACTGTCCAATTTCTAGCGAAAAATCGTTCGAGCGATCAGAAATTCTGATCGGACGAAAAATCGTTCACTACACCATCAACTAACCAATCATTGCTTCCCATCTATCACGACCACCAAGAAAATACAAATTTTCGTTCAACGAAAATTCATTCGGGCGACATTTTTTTCACTCGTTCATAATCGATTGTGTCCACCAATGGAGAGTATTTACAACCAATCCGATCAGAATTTCTCTACGATTTTTCTCTAGAAATTGGACCGTTAGTGGCCAGCTTAAGAAGAGCAATTGCAATGCATACTGGGCTGTTTGATTTGAACCCGGATACCCAGAGCTGTATCTGCCCCTTTTCTGTGACTGTGCAGTTAAACAGTTGAGCTAATTACTGAGGGACTCAGCCTATGAACTAAAAATACATGAAATTGGTGGGGGGGGGGGGGGGGGAGCACAGACAATGCTTTGTGACTTGGCTAAACCCGCTTTCCTTGCTGGACAGTGCTCATGCCTTTTACTCCTACTTGGGCACTGCCCACAATGGCCCCTGACTCAAGTCTGGGGTATGTATGAAGTGTCTGACTGCAGAATACACTCTATGCTTCTTCTGGTAGCCAATAAGGGTTCCCAATCCATCCTGGTCCAGTAACAGGAAGTGGAGAACCCTACTGGTTGCTAAGAGATGAGCGAAGAAAGTTCTACAGTTAGACACTTAGCACAGGAGGCCTAATGTGAAAAGCAGATGTACAGGTGTCAAAAGTAGGCTAGAACTCCTGAGAATAAGCATTTCAAATAAGATAAAGGAACCGAACTGACATGTGACATGATGAGATAGACATGGGTATGTACAGTGCCTAGCACACAAATAACTAGGCTGTGTTCCTTTTTTTCTTTCTCTGCCTGAAAGAGTTAAATATCAGGTATGTAAGTGGCTGACTCAGTCCTGACTCAGACAGGAAGTGACTACAGTGTGACCCCCACTGATAAGAAATTCCAACTGTAAAACACTTTCTTAGCAGAAAATGGCTTCTGAGAGCAGGAAAGAGATATAAATGGTCAATAGTTCATAGATTTTAGCTCTGGCATGCTTCAATGAATGTGTCATTGAGCAAAAACAATAAAACAATTAAAACTTAAAAAGATTTAAACATAAAATAAAAACTGTAAAATATCTTAAAAGGTCATTTTTAGGAGAAGTAAGATAGATACAATTGTTTATTTCATTCGTTTATTTTCGCTTTGGGTGTCCTTTAAGGCTTTGGTCTATCTGCATGGAGTCAGTATGTCCTCCCCGTGTCTGGCAGGTTAATTGGCCTCACATAAGAATAGATTTATACCTCTGCCAAGTGACAGACTGCAGTGTGGCAACTAGGCATACAGCATAAATATTTGTATTTTTTCGATTTGGAAGGAAGGGAGGAGGAGAGCAAGGGTGAAGAGTCAGAGTCAGAGCAATTTTTGGGTACCTGGAGTCAGTCTGAGGTTTCATAAACTAAGGAGTCAGAGTTGGAGTCAGATACAATAGAATACAATAATATTTCTATAGCGCTTTTCTCCCATAGGACTCAAAGCACTTACTCTCTCTTAGATTCAGTAATTGGTAGTAGGATGAAATATTAACGCAACAAAAATTATATTTCTGCAAATGCCAAACTGAACAGGCGGGTTTTCAGTCTGGACTTAAACACATCCAAGGATGGAGCTGTCCTGATCTGTTGAGGTAAGGAGTTCCAAAACGTAGGGGCAGCATGACAGAAGGCTCTGGGACCAAAAGTTTCCAAGTGGACTCTGGGTATGACTAGATTATTAGAACCTGTGGATCTGAGAATGCGGGGATTGCTACGTAGCTGCAACATATCTTTCATGTATCCAGGGCCTAGATTATTCAGGGATTTAAATGTCAGTAGGCCAATCTTGAATAGGACCCTCCATTCTATAGGTAGCCAGTGAAGGGAGTGCAGGACTGGCGTTATGTGGCAGTGACGGGGTTGTTGGTTAGCAGTCTGGCAGCAGTGTTCTGTATCAGCTGTAGGCGGTACAAGTCCTTGTTTGGAGGGCCAGTGTAGAGAGCATTGCAGTAGTCCAGTCGGGATGTAATGAAGGCATGGACTAAGGTTGGTAGATCATTTTTGTACCCACTCCATAGCCTTGCAAGGGCTGTGGAGTCAGAGTCTAAGCAATTCTGGCTACCTAGAGCCAGAGCCGAGGTTTCATAAACTGAGGAGTTGGATTGGATGATTTTATTGGATGATGTACCGACTCCACAGCCATGAAAGAGAATAAGAACTTCTTAAACTAGACCTAAAGTGAGAGGCCCATGGTGGCTGTCATATTTATTTCCTCTTAAACAATACCAGTTGCCTGGCAGGCCTGCTCATCTTAATGAATCAGTATTGTCTGAAGCAGGCACAACACAAGCATGCAGAGAATCCAGTCAGGCTTCAGTCAGAACCACCTGATCTGCAGAGAATCCGGTCAGACTTCAGTCAGAACCACCTGGTCTGCATGCTTGCTTATGACTAAAAGTATTTGAGGCAGAGGATTGTCAGGACAGCCAGGCAATGTGCATAGATTAAATGGAATTAAATATGGCAACCCCCATATCCCTCTCACTTCAGTTGTCATTTAAGGTGGATCCGAGATAAACTTTTACTCATTGCATACTTGTGTTCCTTTCATATAGTTTATAGGGCCTTCCTCAAGCCAAATACTTTTTTTGTTTTGTTTTAATACACTAATTCCCTATAAACTAAACAAGCCTCGCCCACAGCTCCTTTTGTGCCTTGGCACTGTAGCAAGGGCTTATGGGAGCTCAGTCTGGGCAGGAGGAGGAGGAGGATACTAGCCAGAGATTTCAGAGGCAGAGGAGAGGAGGGAGGAGGAGAGGGGACTGAATTTACACACAGGCAAGCTGATAGCATCTCCAGCCCTCAGCCTGTGACAATGTGACAAACAGAACATGGCCGCCCTCATTGTATCACAGGAATAAATAATCATAAACGTTTGAAGCTGTTTGCAGCTAGATTTGCAGTGTAAACTATCTAAACTTTAGATAAGATATATAGACAAGTTACTTGTTATAGTTCGTTTTTCATCTCGGATCCGCTTTAAGGGGTAAACGTGGCATTGTCAATATCCAGACACAAAAGGGTCTAAATCTACTCTATCTCTGCGTTGGACTGCCGTAGTGGCGTTAGACTGTCAGCTCCACTAGCATAATGATGTAAATGCCCCATTGTTCTCTATAGAGAACTGCAGAATACTTTGGCGATAAAAAGAACAAAAAAAAAATCAATACCATAGATAAGCAATAAATATGCAGCGAGTGAGGGTAATGGGAAGTACTGAGTAAAACAACAGCACTACCAGGGATTGCAGCAGTTCCCGCTGCCCGGCGATTTGGTATTCATCTAGCGATGGAGGTTTTCGGCTGTCTGCACCCCCATACAGCTCGAAGATCACGTCTCCATGCGTCTGCGACCCTCGGCACCAGCACAATCATTAACATTCAGAAAGCGTGGCGTGTGGGCGGGAGAGCGAGTATGAATGGGTACGCAGAGAGAGAAATGGAGGGAGGGAGGGAGAGAGAGAGAAAAAAGTATGAATGAAAAAGCGACGGCGAAATCATGAATGGATCGAGGCAGAGAGAAAGGGTGGCGATAGCAGCGACGGTCGGCGTGCAATCAATGGGGGGCTGAGCACTGCCCAGGGGGGGCCTAGTCAGCTAATGACCATCTTATATTGGCGTGACCCCCAAAATATCTTTGCATTGGGGCTGTATTCAGAGCATCAGCCAGTTTAAAACTGGAGGTTATTTTAGTAAAGGATTGTGTTCTTGATGCAGTAGACAGAATCACAATGAACAAGCAATAGACAGAGGGGGGGGGGGGGGGGGGGGTGAGAAGGAGGGGGGCAAGTTTAGATGTGGCAGAAAACATTTCCCCGAGTGTGACATACGCAGGCGAGGGAGTCGATGATGTATTATCGCCAGACACTGCAACAAGGCTAGATGTACGTCATAGTGCATATAAATAGATATACCCTCGTATACGAGAGCCGCGGCTCTTGTCAGCTCTGCTGCTGCAGGCGTTTTTTGTTTTTTTTTTAAAGTTCATGGTTTTGGGACCGACACAATGAAAATATGAAGGCTGCCTCTGCAGCGATTTGGAAGCACAGACGTGAAATAGTCATGGTCAGTTTCATTGGGAGTCCATCTAATAGCGGTGGGGTCATCATCACTGGCTGGCCTCCTGCAGCACATGGGGACAGCAGCATTGTGTCTCTCTCTGCCAGAGTTCCCAGCTCCACCCATGCTGAGTCTTACCGCATTCCCACCATGAAAGAAAACAATAAAAAAGAATTCCAGCCGGCAGAGGGAGGCGCTCTGGTAGTAACTGCAGTAAGTGGACGGACCTCAGAACTACAGTGTAGAGAGGTGTGCTGCAGCTGGTAACTCTCTGAATGAGGCTTTATATAGAATCTCACCAGGCACATAACATGAGCCTCAGGCCGGTTTCACACTAGCAGCCTATATTTTAGTGGCGGTGTGCTCGGAGGAACGCATCACACTCAGGGCTGGATTTGTGCTTTTACCGCCCAAGGCCATTGTCCCCAGCCGCCCCTTCAGTATAGGTAGCGAGATGACCCCTCCCCCCTGCCCTCTAGTATAAGTAGCCTGATGAACCCCCAGTATAGGTAACAAGATGGCCACTCCCCCCTTTCCCTCCAGTATAGGTAGCCAGATGACCCCTCCCGATTCCCTCTAGTATAAGTAGCCTGATGAACCCCCAGTATAGGTAGCCAGATGGCCACTCCCCCCCTTCCCTCCAGTACAGGTAGCCAGATGACCCCTCCCCCTTCCCTCTAGTATAAGAAGTCTGATGAACCCCCAGTATAGGTAGCCAGATGGCCACTCCCCCCTTCCCTCCAGTAGAGGTAGCCAGATGACCCCTCCCCCTTCCCTCTAGTATAAGTAGCCTGATGAACCTCCAGTATAGGTAGCCAAATGGCCAATCCCCCCTTCTCTCCAGTATAGGTAGCCAGATGACCCCTCCCCCCTTCCCTCCAGTATAGGTAGCCAGATGACCCCTCCCCCCTTCCCTCCAGTATAGGTAGCCAGATGACCCCTCCCCCTTCCCTCTAGTATAAGTAGCCTGATAAACCCCCAGTATAGGTAGCCAAATGGCCAATCCCCCCTTCTCTCCAGTATAGGTAGCCAGATGGCCACTCCCCCCTTCCCTCCAGTATAGGTAGCCAGAGCTTAATCCCTCCTTCCCCCCCCCCCTCCAGTATAGGTAGCCAGCTTGCCTTCGCACTACAGCAGCCATCAGTGTCACTGATTTCTCCACTTATCTCCAGTGCAGAAGCCTCCCCTTTCCCTCTGTCTCCAATGCTGCCCAAGTCCATAGCCGCCGGCCACAATGCAAAGGTGCACAGAGAGCAAGGTGGCTGCTGCACAGGAGGCTAGCAGCAGAGTACCGTGGTCAGGCGCTCGCCTGATCTCCCTGCATTGCTGCATTTGCAAGCTTGCAAATGCTGCACCAGTTTAGCCTGCTGCTTTGGTGTCCTTGCTCCTGTGGTGCCCTAGGCCATTGCCTATCATGCCTTGGCCTAAATCCGGCCCTGATCACACTGCAACGCTAAAAAGAAGCTTCGTAGACACCTACGTTGATGCGCGGTAATGTAATTCTTAGCAGCAAACCAAACTATAAGTGAGGTTCACTAGCGCTCACTTCCTGTGGCGGAAATACACATTGCAAGGAAGCGTATTGAAAAAATACGCTTCCGCGGAAAAGTATCTGTGACGCCACTGACTTACATGACTTCCGGTCGACGCACATCACTGTGGATGTTGACCTATAATGCGCTGATGTGTTTGCATCAGATGTGACGCTTCTGGTGCATTGCAGCGCGTCAGGTATGAAATGTCCCATAGACCTTCATTGCTTTACCG
Organism: Hyperolius riggenbachi; assembly: GCF_040937935.1. Classification (NCBI taxonomy): domain Eukaryota; kingdom Metazoa; phylum Chordata; class Amphibia; order Anura; family Hyperoliidae; genus Hyperolius; species Hyperolius riggenbachi. The sequence goes on along the minus strand of NC_090657.1, from coordinate 14,152,863 downwards.
TTACCCTGCGGTAAAAACTGCTAACGCTACGCAATGAAAACGATGTGGTGTGAAAAGGGCCTCATGCTAACCATAATAGCAGATCCATATGTAGCGGTCTGACTGTGCAGCCTGTATATAGTCCGTACAGACAACTCTGCAATGAGAGGAGCAGTCTAAGCATAATCTGAGTAAACTGGTGCAGGGCCTCATACTTCAGCCTGCGCAACCCCAAAATATGTCTCATCCTAACTCAGGAGGGCATCCAGATAAAAGGGGCACTAGAGCGAAAAATTGTAAAATATAAAATATGTGCAAACATATACAAATAAGAAGCCTGTTTCATCCTGAGTAAAATGAGCCATAAATTACTTTTCTCCTATGTTGCTGTCACTTACAGTAGGTAGTAGAAATCTGACAGAAGTGACAGGTTTTGGACTAGTCCATCTCTTTATGGGGGATTCTTAGGGATTTATTTATTTTCAAAAGCACTTAGTGAATGGCAGTTGCTCTGTCCAACTGCCAAAACACTGTGTAGTGAGCAGGGAAGCTGGCCAGCATTATTGTTTAAATGCTTTTTAGAGAATATCTTTATAAAGAATAAAAGCCTTGCTGAGAATCCCCTATCAAGAGATGGACTAGTCCAAAACCTGTCACTTCTGTCAGATTTCTACTACCTACAGTAAGTGACAGCAACATAGGAGAAAAGTAATTTATGGCTCATTTTACTCTGGAAAAAACATACTTCTTATTTACCTATGTTTGCACATATTTTAATGTTACAATTTTTTGCCATAGTGCCCCTTTAAGTGTAGCTGAGGTGACATCATGGGATAGACATGTGTATGGACAGTGACAAGCATACAAATAACTAGGCTGTGTTCCTTTTCTTCTTTTTCTGCCTAAAAGAGTTAAAACATTCAGATGTGCAAGTAACAGTTTCTCTCCAGTTGGACCGTGTTCGACTATAGCGTTAATGGCCCATACTCACGGGCTACAAATGTCGCCGCAACACGCGGCGCGCGCGTGTTGCAGCGACAGGTCGCCCGTGAGTATGCGGCGTTGCACGGGCGCGCACCCCGAACCGTCGCTTGTCGCTGATGTCGCCGGTGATTGAACCGCTCAATCACCTGGCGACAGTCGCCGCCGCAACTCCGCCGGAACTGTCGCTAGTCCGCGGACTAGCGACAGCAACAAGATAAGAAATGTATTGGGCTTCTGGCGGGGGGAGGCGCAACAGCGACAGCTTCCGCCGCATCAGTTGCCAGGTCCCTCCGCCGTGTGTATGCGGAGGGACCTGGTGACGAGCTGTCGCCGGCCTGTCGCGCACACGCTCACGTGTGCTGGCGACAGGCCAAAAAGTTGCCCGTGAGTATGGGCCATTATATACAGTAATCCTGACATGGGATTAGAAATTACAGCCATAAAACTTTTGCATGGCGGACAACAGCTTCTGAGTGCAGGGAATAGATAAAAAAGGTCAATAGTCCATATATTTTAGCTCCTTGACACTAAGAAAGACGGTGTCATTAAGTAGAGACAATAAAACATTACTTTTTAAGTTTTTCAACGTAAAATAAAGCTTAAGGATATCTCAAGAAGTCATTTTTAGGAGCACGTAGATAGATACAATTGTTTATCTCAGTTTATTTACACCACGGGTTCACTTTAATCCTTTAGCAGCCAATTTATTTAGACTATTGTTTCTGCTGGTAGAGAGAGATCAAAGCATTCCAAGAATTTAAAGCACGAGTTCTGCCGACTGAGGTCAAAAGCAGTACAATTATCCCAGATGAGATAACTCTACTGAAGCTGCTAATGGATTAAAGGAGAACTCCACCCGCTGCCAGCACAGTAGGGGGAGGTGAGTCGATGCATGCATCTCACCATTTCCTGCCTAGACTGCTGCAACCAACCCCTCTCAGGTTGCCTCTCACTAAACTCATATCCACCCTTCCCAGATAGGGATGGCGTTGCCTAGGAGAACTCATGGAGAAGCATGTGATCAGTTTAATCAGCTGATAGATTTGCGGTGATGACTTCCTGTTTTACCACTTGATCATGACCAGCAAATCAGAACCTTATAAATCTATCAGCTGATCAAACTGATCACGTGTTTCTCTGTGAGTTCTCTTAAAGAGAAACTCCGACCAAGAATTGAACTTTATCCCAATCAGTAGCGGATACCCCCTTTTACATGAGAAATCTTTACCTTTTCACAAACAGACCATCAGGGGGCGCTGTATGGCTGATATTGTGGCGAAACCCCTCCCACAAGAAACTCTGAGGACCGTGGTACTCCTGGCAGTTTCCTGTCTGTGAACCTTGTTGCATTGTGGGAAATAGCTGTTTACAGCTGTTTGCAACTGCCAAAAACCATGCAGCAGCTACATCACCTGCCAGCAGTAAAAATGTCACCATGTAATAAATGTCAGAATGTAAATCAGGGATTTAAAAGATTTTACAACGGGCAAACACTGACTAAATCATTTATACATAATTATTGTAAAAATGAAGCACTTTTTTTTATTACATTATTTTCACTGGAGTTCCTCTTTAAGCATTGCCATCCCTACTCCCAGATCAACTCACATACGGCCTACTGTGCAGCAAAAACGCAAGCACTCCAAAAATCTAATCTGTTTGTAGAGTTGGATTAAAACTAGCATGTAGTTGAAGACTTCCATTAATTCTCACACCCCCTTAGATGTTGTGATCACAAGCAGTAGGTCATCCTAAAACATGTGACCACCTTTATGTTTGTCACTGTTGAAAGTAGAAATCCAGCACATTTCTGTGTCATCATGTGATCTGCTCAGAGTTTTATTAACCACTTCAGCCTTCAGTTGTTTTTAACTTTATGCATCTGAGCAATTTTCACCTCCCATTCATTCGCCAATAACTTTATCACTACTTATCACAATGAAATGATCTATATCTTGCTTTTTCCGCCACCAATTACACTTTCTTTAGGTGGTACATTTTGCTAAGAATTATTTTTTTCTAAATGTATTTTCATAGGAAAATTAAGAAAAAATTGAAAGAATTCATTATTTCCTAGTTTTTGGCCATTATAGTTATAAAATAATACATGCTATGGTAATTAAAATCTAATTATTTGCCCATTTGTCCCGGTTATTAAACCGTTTAAATTTTGTCCCTATCACAATGTATGGCGCCAATATTTTATTTGGAAATAAAGGTGCATTTTTTTTTAGTTTTGCATCCATCACTATTTACAAGTTTATAATTTAAAAAAATATTACTTGTATACCCTCTTCACATGCATATTAAAAAAGTTCAGACCCTTAGGTAACTATTTATGTTTTTGGCTTTTTTTCAAAAATTGTAAATGTTTTAATTTTTTTTAAGTTAAACATTTTATTTGGGTATTTTTGGATGTGGGAGGTAAACAGTTAATTTTAAATGTAATATATTGTGTCTTTTTATAATAAAAATGTACGTGCATGTAGTTTTACTATTTGGCCACAAGATAGCCACAGTGAGATTTTTTAATTTTTCTATCCTGTGAGTGAGCACGCTCACTCACCGGAACTACAACGTGATTTTTATTTTTCTCAGAAAGACCGCGGCCTCTGAAAAGAAGCCGTTGGTTTTTCTACCAGGTATTTAGATCAATAAATGGGAACATGTTCCCATTCATTGATCTCCGGGCTACTGGGTGGGGGGGCACGGGAGCATGCACGATCGCGCGCAGCAGCAGACCAGCAGCCTTTGGATGTGAAAGTCACGTCCAAAAGGCGAAAATGGTTAGAGAGGAACGGTTGCTTTTTTTTACATTACAATATTTATTTATAGATGATTTAGTCAGTGTTTGTGCATTGTAAAATCTTTCCTCTCCCTGATTTACATTCTGAAATTTATCACAGGCGGCCCATATGCAATTCATTTTTTCACCTGAGTTTTCTCCTAGGAGAAAAATTTTTAATCTTCTGTTTAAAATAACCTTTCAGAACTTTACACTTGAAAAAATATGAAAAGAAGTGGAAAAATACTGCCAAAATTATTCCTAGAATTTTCTTGCTTTACGGTGGCTTAAAAAGCATTTTATTGACAAAGTGTAAAAATATCAAATGAAAAAAACTCAGGTGAAAAAGTGACTTGCATATGGGCCCTGGTGAGGACATCTTTACTGCTGGCAGGTGCAGAATGTTTGGTTACTGTGGCCCACATGCAAGTCACTTTTTCTCCGGAGTTTACTCTCAGGTGTAATTTTCAGACTTGTAAATAAAATGCCTTTCACACCCCAGCAAACAAATAGATACTCAGAATTAATTTCCGCAGTACTTTTTCACCTACTTTTTGAACTTTCTCCATTGCAATGTGCTAAAAAAAGTGTTAATTTAAATTGAAGATAAAAAATTATCTCCTAGGAGAAAACTCAGGAGAAAAAGTGAATTGCATATGGGCCTGAGAGTCCTGAAGCCAGTACAAAATATACCTGATCTGCCAGAATGCTCTGAGAGGTGTGTGTGTGTGTGGGGGGGGGGGGGGGGGGGCGACCATTCGGCTCAGTCTAGGCTAAGTGTCACTGGGAGGGAGGGCGGGGCTACATTTAATACACAGCAATAAATAGATATAGGAGGTGTTTGGGTGACTCACACTTATCCCTCTGTGATTTCCGGCTGCATTTTTACGTCTTTTTATGTATAAGTAATTCTGCGTTTTGTGATTTCTCACATCAGATTCTTTTTTCTTTGCATTTTTATGCAAATTTTCCTATTCCTGTTTTTCCGAGCATCCCAGTGAGGTTGATTTACATATATTTGTATGTAATTAAAGAGAACCCGAGGCGGTGCGAGGGGGGGAGGGGGACAGATGGGATACAGAAGCACGTTCTCTGCGTCATGACATGCCTGTGTGTCCCCACCCCGCCGCTCTCTACTCCCCCCCACCCCCACCGCCGTTCTCTGCCCACACCCCCCCCCCCCACAGCCACCTGAATTTAGCTATTTCGGGGGGTAATGTGAGGATAGGGATTCCCTGCTCAAAACGCTCACTAGGGGGCGTTCCTGCAGGCTTTCCCCAGCTGCCATCGGGCAGCTCTCTCGCCCTGGCCACGCCCCAGCCACTCCCCCACCTCTCTGCATGCTGGGAGAGAAAGGTCTCTCTCTCTCTCTCCAGCGTCGTGACCCCAGAGGTCATGAAAATGAAAGCAAGCCAGTGCAGGCCAAAGGAGTGTCGGAGAGCGGCATGGATGGTGGCTACCTGATCCGCTCAGCCGCCCCGGATCAAGTAGCCAGGTTTTTTTTTATTTTAGGTGCCCACCTCGGGCTCTCTTTAACTTCTCACATTCTTATGCGACTTTTCACATTTGGAATGTGGACATTAGTGTTCCATTGCCTTGGATTGTATGTGATTTGTATGTCTGGTGTGGAAAAAAAAAGTACACATGTAGTCCTAGAGAGACAAAGATAAAAAAAAAACACACGGACACCGGGAGCCCGATCTGGCGTAATATCGTCTGGTTGGGTTAAATAACGTAGATTTTACGCATTTATACTCACAAAGGTGGGTTGCTTAGAAAGGCAAGCACTCGTGTGCGCGGATGGGGAAATAACCGCCCCCACCTGGCCGTTTTCTAAGATATCCTCACGGCTCCAAAAGAAAAAATATTCGGCTTGCAAGGTATGCAAAGCGAATACCCTACAGCAGCAGGGTGTATTGCAGCGGGTAATTAGGATAGTAGGAGGCGCCCAATTCAAAAAATGTTTTTTGTGAGAACTTCACTCGTTAAAAAGACACTGAAGCGAAAAAAAAATGATGATATTATGATTTGTATGTGTAGAAAGAAATAAAACATTAAGATCAGATACATCAGTCTAATTGTTTCCAGTACAGGAAGAGTTAAGAAACTCCAGTTGTTATCTCTATGCAAAAAAGCCATTAAGCTCTACGACTTTCAAAGTCGTGGAGAGGGCTGTTTTCTGACTTTTATTATCTCAACTGCTCCTGAATTATTTACTTTTTGTCTGCCAGAGGAGAGGTCATTAGTTCACAGACTGCTCTCAAAGAATCATTTTGAATGCTGAGTGTTGTGTAATCTGCACATATTAGAGAATGATGCAATGTTAGAAAAAACACTATATACCTGAAAATAAAAATATGAGAATATTTTCTTTGCTGCTAATCTTCTAGTAATTATTCATAGTACACAACCAATTCATTATATCATATATTTTTTTTCGCTTCAGTGTCTCTTTAAGTAAATTAGGTTTAAATTAACACGAATTGTATACAACTATAAAAAATGTTTATTATTAAACTTGTTTAGCACAGTGACAACGCGTTTCTCTGCGTAAGGCGCCCCAGACTACAGAATTTCCGAGCCGGCACACAATTGACCTGAGGAAGCGGCTTACGTCGAGAAACGCGTTGTCACTGTGCTGAACGAGTTTAATAGTAATGAAAAAAAATGTTTATACTTTTATACAATTCCTGTTAATTTGAACCTAATTTACTTAAAACGAGTTTATTTCTCCACAAAAAACATTTTTTTCAATTAGGCGCCTCCTACTGTCCTAATTACCCACACATGCAGTCCGTTTTTTTTCCTGCAGAAAATTCAGAAGCAAACTTTCGCACCACAACGCATTTCAAGCACAGTGCTATTGACTTGCATTAAAGATTTGTGCCAAATGCAAAGTAGCAAAAAACAGAAATTGCATACAAATTCTGTCATGTATGAAAGGGGCCTTACTGATGCTGAAACCAGGAGAATAACTGCAAAAGTAGATATCCTGAATCATTTCCTTGGTCCTGACAGTTTGCTGTCTGTGAACTTTGTTGCATTGTGGGAAATAACGGCTTTTTCCAACTGCCAAGCAAGCAACATCTCCGTCTGTGCATAGAGCTCTCAGTAACGTACATTCTGCTCAGATTATCTGGCAGAGCTAATGATGTCACCACCAGTGATACATCTCGGAATGGGAGAGGAAAGATTTAACAATGGGCAAACACTGACTAAATCAATTATACATTAATATTGTAAATAATAAGCAGTTTTATTCATTATATTATTTTCACTACAGTTCCTCTTAATTTAAAGGGGCACTCTGGTGAAAAGATGGGCTAGTCCAAAACCTGTCGCTTCTGTCAGATTTCTACAACCTACTGTAAGTGACAGCTACATAGGAGAAAAGTAATGTATGGCTCATTTTACTCTGGAAAAAACATACTTCTTATTTGTCTATGTTTGGACGTATTTTAAGTTTTACAATTTTCCGCCATAGTGCCCTTTTACTTTGCTCTGAGGATAAATTGCTGAAAACCTCGTTTCCCTTCTTGTTGCCAGTAAGAGTTGTGTCTGTGCTGTAGAGAGAACAGCGATCGAGACATTGATTAATCCATATGTACTCGCTGTCGCTACGCATCCAGCCGGCTACTCTTAATTGGCATTTCAGTATTTCAGACTTCCTGGTGCTGCGACTCTCCGCTGCGCCGCGTAATTACAGAAAAACTTCCGGCTAATTAAAGTGAATCTGTCATGGCACTGTGCTGTGGAACGGGGCCGGGATCATTTTTACTCAAATAGATTTGAAATGCTGAATTTCAGCCACAAATATTATTTCCCCCTTTAGACAGAGCTGTGTGATGAGAAAAAGGCCATTTGGCTGACTGTGACATTAGTGGATAAGCAAGCACAATTTAGTGCTGGATATTGGAGAGACCACTGTTTATTGCTGGACTGTTAAAGAGAACCTGTACTGAGTAAAAATGAGGTAACTTCAAATGAACATTACATAGTTACCTTGCCATCAGTTCCTCTCAGAAGCTCACCATTTTCTTCTGACAATAATCCCTTCCAGTTCTGACAACATTTTGTCAGATCTGAAATATATCAGTTGCTGTCAGTAAAATATCAGTTGCTGTCAGTTATAGCTGAGAGGAAAACTGATGTACCAGGTAATGTCCATGTTTCCCTATGGCTCAAGTGGGCGATGTTACAGTTTAACTGTGCGATGACCAGAAAGCTGTTATGGGTAATGGCCATTTTCAAAATGGAGGACGGAAAATTCCCTTGATCACAGTGAACAAACAGGACGCGGGACAGGAGAAAGACACTGAGGAGTAGACTACATGGAAGGTAAGTATGACTTGTGTATGCTTATTTTGACTTTTAATTTTCAGTTCAGGTTTTCTTTAAAGGGACTCCGAGCACCTCTCATGGGCATGTCTTTAAGCCAGACGACTTCCAACAAAGTCGCACTATGAGCCCTCTGGAGGAGGCTTTTGCAATGGCTATGCATGTCACTTCCTGTTCCTGCTTCATTCAGTGATGCACTTCTCTAACAGAGAAGACAGGGGTGACCCGGAAGTTATAACATAGCCAAGATGGCAGCCGCGATTTTTAAATTGAAATCAAACGAAAACTATTTGGTGTAGAACGGCGATTCAGGCATCAAATGAAAGAGGAGAGCACAAGCTACAGAATGGTATGCATACTTTGCAGTACTGGTCGGAGTCTTAAAGGCATGCCTGTGAGAGGTGCTCAGAGTCCCTTTAAAAACCTCAAGCTTGGTCTTGGACACGCCCCCAGGTGACCCATAGCTAGAAGTGGTCAATGAGATGCATGGAATTCTGACATGCAAAAGCTTAAATGCAAATTGCATGCGTGTAGCTCAGAACTCGAGCGCTGTTAAAACAGCGCAGGAGATTCGGGCGCAGCCGGCGCCACCATAGGCCGCAATAGGAATTACAGCTGTAGCATCGCACAGGGAGTAACTTCGGCACCATTTGGACTAGCCCATCTCCTCATAGGGGATTCTCAAGGTTTACTTTATTTTCAAAAGCACTTGGTGAATGGCAGTTGCTCTGTTCCACTGCCAAAAAACTGTACGAAGAGCAGGGAGGCTGGCCAGCATCGTTATATAAATCTTTTTCAGGGAGTGTCTTTATGAATAATTGATGCCATTCTGAGAATCCCCCTATGGAAAGATGGACTAGCCCAAAACCTGTCGGTAATGTCAGATTTCTACTACCTACTGTAAGTGACAGCAACATAAGAGGAAAGTAATTTATGGCTCATTTTACTCAGGAAGAAATGTACTTCTTATTTGTATGTTTTACATATATTTAAAGCGGAATATAACCCTGCATTTCAACTTTGCTCTAAAATATTATTTACAGCATATTATATGCAAAAAGCATTTTTTTTTACTAGACCAGCATTGGAAGGGTTAAACACAGATGTTTAAAGTTCCGTGGAGAGATATGCAGAAGTTCAGATAGATACATTCTATGTAGTTACATGTATCTATTGATAAATGTTACACACTCTTTGGCTGTCCTCCAGCTCCTTCTCAGTGAGAGAGATGAGCCACATTCAACACTTAGATACATTTATGTAAACAAAATGTATCTATGTCAGCTTCGGATGCGTCTGCAGAAATCTCCAGGAACTTTAAAGCCCTGTGTAACCCTTCCAATGCTGGTCTAGTAAAAAAAAAAAATGCTGGTTGCATATAATATACTGTAAATAATGTTTTAGAGCAAAGTTAAAATGCAGGGTTATATTCCGCTTTAAAATGTTAAGATTTCCGCGACAGAGGTCCTTTAAGTTAATCTTAAAGCACTGTAATTCGTCTGCCAGCGATAGCTGGAAGCCGAATTGCATCATTACCCACCATCCATGGCGGCCTGGAGGGGGAATAGTAATTACCGCCGCCGGGAACTTGTGCAGCAGCAGGATAAGCCGGCTGTATCCTGCGCCCAAGTCTCCCGACAACCGATTCATAGGTACGCCTCAGAACTGGCTAAAGGTGCACACACACGGTACAATCAAATCGTGATTTTCCCGTTTATTCGACCAAAACAATAGAATAGCGAAAAATTTGAACATAATCTTTTTTTCAAGCCATAAAAAAAAATCAATGATTTAGTTTTTATCCGATCTGTATGGCTGATATTGTGGTGAAACCCGTCCCACAGTGTGATGGCCATGGTCCTGACAGTTTGCTGTCTGTGAACCTCATAGCTTTGTGGGAAATTATGGCCTTTTTCCAACTGCCAAGAAACCTGTATCTCCCTCTGTGCATTCAACTCTCAGTGACGAACATTCCGTACAGATCACCTGGCAGACCTAAAGATGTCACCACCAGGGATAAATGTCAGAATGTAAATCAGGGAAAGGGAATTGGCAAACACTGACTAAATCATCTATAAATGAATATTGTAAACAATAAGATGTTTTATTCATTATGTTATTTTCACTACAGGTCCTCTTTAAGGGGGCACTATGGTGAAACATTTTAAAATGTAAAATATGTGCAAACATATATAAATAGGTACATTTTTTCCAGAGTAAAATGAGCCATAAATTACTTTTCTCCTATGTTGCTGTCACTAACAGTAGGTAGTAGAAATCTGACAGAAGTGACAGGTTTTGGACTAGTCCATCTCTTTATGGGGGATTCTCAGGGATTTATTTATTTTCAAAAGCACTTAGTGAATGGCAGTTGCACCGTCCAACTGCCAAAATACTGTGTAGGGAGCAGGGAGGCTGGCCAGCATCATTGTTTAAATCCTTTCTAGGGAATATCTTTATTAAGAATAAAAGCCTTGCTGAGAATCCCCTATGAAGAGATGGACTAGTCCAAAACCTGTCACTTCTGTCAGATCTCTACTACCTACTGTAAGTGACAGCAACATAGGAGAAAAGTAATTTATACTTCATTTTACTCTGAAAAACATAGCGGTACTTCTTATTTGTCTATGTTTGCACATATTTTAAATGTTACAATTTTTCGCCATAGTGCCCCTTTAAGGTTAGGCTTATGTGTCAATTTTTGGCTGACAGTAAGACTGTATTTAAGATGCCGGTTGATGAAGTGTTGATAAACTATCGTTATACACTTTGCGGCAGGCTGCATTATTTTGCCAGTGAAATTGATCCATTTATAAATGACAGACATGTCCTTGGGGGAAAGGAAGGAAGAGATCACTGTGATGTGCAGCAGAGAGTTTACTACTGCGAGCTGCCAGCTGCTGACAGACAGAAGGACTCTGAGAAGAGCGCTGAGGAACCGCTTTATCAAATAGCGATTTTATGCCAAGTACAGCTGTTTTGGGCTTTTCCACTTTTTTTTTGTTAAAGTGAACCCGAGGTGAGATTGATATGGAGGCTGCCATATTTATTTATTTTTAACCACGTAAGCCTATCTGGACGAATATGCTCGTTCAGATAGACTGTGCAGTTGCTGCCTCCTGAGCGCGCTCCTGCCGCCTGCCGTTAGCCCCCCGATCAATTAATAGGAATATAGTTCCCATTCATTGATCTAAGTCCGCCGCAGAAAAACCGACGACCTCTTATCAGAGGCTGCGGTATTTCTGAGTAAAAAAAGGTTTCCCCGTCCTCATTCTCGTTCCTGGAAGCGAGATCGTTCGCTTCCAGGACTTTTTGACTTTGGCCATCTTGTGGCCAAATTATAAAACTACACCCACATACATTTTTTAATAAATAAATACATTATGTTACATTTAAAATTAGCTGTTTACCTCCAAACCAAAAATTACCCGAATAAAATTTTTAATAAAAAAAAAAACTACAATTAAAAAAACAAACAACATAAATAGTTACCTAAGGGTCTGAACTTTTTAAATATGCATGTCGTGAGAGTATATTAATATCATTTTTTAAATTATAAGCTTGTAAATAGTGATGGATGCAAATTGAAAAAAAATGCACCTTTATTTCCAAATAAAATATCGGCGCCATAAATTGTGATAGGGACATAATTTAAACAGCGTAATAACCGGGACAAATGGGCAAATAAAATACATAAGTTTTAATTATGGTAGCATGTATTAATTTAAAACTATAATGGCTAAAAACTGAGAAATAATGATTTTTTTTCCATTTCTTTCTTAAACTTCCTGTTAAAATGGATTTAGAAATAAAATAATTCTTAGCAAAATGTACCACCCAAAGAAAGCCTAAATGGTGGCGGAAAAACAAGATATAGATCATTTCAGTGTGATAAGTAGTGAAAGTTATTGGTGAATGAATGGGAGGTGAAAGTTGCTCGGATGCCTAAAGTGAACACTGTGGGCTGAAGTGGTTAAATAATAACAGTTGCCTGGCTATGCTGCTGATGTATTTGGCTGCAGTACTGTCTGAATAATACCAGAAACAAGCATGCAGCTAATCCTGTAATTTTCCAGCTTAGGTCTCTCACATGGCTTTTTAGTTGACTACCAGACACTGTGCATATCACTGCTTACAACCAGTCGTCGAATTTCAATATCGCACACTGTTATACAAACAGACAAATAGAACTATTTATAAATGTTGTATATATATAATGAATTCTTTCCAACCTGTTAGCACAAAACTTTTGCCTGTTTTCACTTATTGATAAACATCACGAGTTTTGTCAAAAGAAAAATATTCACAAAAACTTAGCAACCTTGTTCTACTTCATGTCATACTGTGTTGTAGAATGAGGTGAACATTAGAATGTATGTTTTCCTGCAGTCAGTATAATTTGTCGCTGACTACGACTATTTCCCATTGCTAATTGCTGTGTTTTTGTTTACACTAGGCCTAATGCTTGTTTAAAAACGGCTCTAGTCATCGCTGTCACATGCCAGTGCGCATGCGCACACACTCGATGTGCGCAAAACAGCCGGCCCCCTGGAACGTCCTGCTCCTGTCCCAGGCTGTCCGTGCTGCGCACATGCGCAGTAGAAGAAACACACAGACACACAACACTGATGACGCAGGGACACCTGCGTTTTATTATAGGAGCTACCTAGAGATGTCAACACTATGCACAGAAGAGGGCTAATTCACAGCATTTTTAGACTTCTTTGCCATGAACACACTTCACCACAGTCAGCTTAAAGGGAACCTGATGCAAGAGCGATATGGAGGCTGCCATATTTATTTATTTTTAAACAATGCAAGTTGCCTAGCTGTCCCAATGATCCCATTTTCTAGCCCTTTTAGCCATAGACCATGGACAAGCATGCAGCTCAGATGTCTCTGACTCTAGTCAAGTTTGGCTGGATTAGCTGCATGCTTGTTTCAGGGTCATGACTCCACAACTACTGATGCAGATAATTAACAGGACAGCCAGGCAACTGGAATTGTTCAAAAGGAAATAAATATGGCAGCCTCTTCATCACTCTCACCTCAGGTTCAATATAAACAAATCAGATTAGCAGTTCTTTGTAAAAAAAAAAAAAAAAAAGTAATCTTAAATCGGTCCTTTGAATAAACAGGAAGTGGCTATTTAAGGTAATTATCGACTAATTACTATAGAGCAGTGTTTCTCAACATTCTATTGGTATGTACCCCTTTTAAACTCCCTACTCACCAAGTACCCCCTAGCATAGTAAACATTATCACAAGTACCCCTTAAATATATATTTAATCCTAGTACATGATAATTGGTTGTAAACCATTTCCAAACATTTATTATTGCTTTTAATTAGCTAAAACATTAATTTAGTGTTGTTTAAATAAGATTTATCATTTTCCAAATCTCTAAATTTGTTATTCTTGGTTAAGTATATCAAGCCTGGGTACCCCCAGCAGGGGCAAACCCAGGATTTATAAGGGGGGGATTCCTGAAAGGTCTCCCTCAGCCACGCACAATACAGTATAATAATATGGTAGGACATCATGCTGGGTACACATAGTGCAAATTCCCGTCTGACCTGACCGACCAACAAAGGGGTCGATTAGGAGCAGTTTGAATACAGATAATAATGAGGACAGCCGAAATCTGTAATGAAGGGGAAAGTGAAGCATTCACACAGTAGGGCACAGGGCTGTGCTCATATCTGGCTCTATTAAGTTCCCCAGACCCAGAGCTGTTCCATTCTCTGTACACACTGCTGCTATATACAATGTCAACCGTAGCCAGGTAAGAAAGGGGGCAGTGCTGTGAGCTGCAGGATGCCTGTAGATTTTCTGGTGTTTCAACTTGTCTGGCCCCAGACACTGCACCGGCCCTGGTCTGAGGGGAATTCTGGGCAGCTGTAATCCCCCCCCCCCCCCCCCCCGTTTGGCTATACCCAGGAACCATCAGGAGTACCCCCTGGGATACACGTACCACACGTTGAGAACCTAGGCTATAGAGCAGTGGTCCTCAAACTAAGGCCCGCGGGCCGAATGTGGCCCCCTAAGGCTTTCTTACCGGCCCCCCACACAGAAAATGTATTGCTTATAAATGCAGTCAGCTACATCTTTAAATATTGGTGGTCCACATATGGAATAGCAGTGCAGCACCCCCCATCCACATGGAAGCCAGAAAGCAGAAATTTTGCTGGTTTCCAATCAAATTTCACATCAGGTGACACTGCTGTCCAATTGGCTTGCAGATTGTCACCTGGGTATGCTTCACTGTCTGGTCCGCAAAGACTTCTACATCATTTTATGTTTACTCCGGCCCACCAGCGGTCTGAAGTATGTTGACCCGGCCCTCAACCCAAAATGTTTGGGGACCCCTGCTATAGAGCCTAGGTTCTCAACGTGTGGTATGCGTACCCCTGGGGGTACTTCTGATGGTTCCAGGGGGTACCCAGGCTTGACATACTTAACCAAGAATAACAAATTTAGAGTTTTAGAAAATGATAAATCTAACTTAAAGGGATACTGTAGGGGGGTCGGGGGAAAATGAGCTGAACTTACCTGGAGCTTCTAATAGTCTCCCGCAGACATCCTGTGCCCGCGCAGCCACTCACCGATCCTCCGGCCCCGCCTCCGGTTCACTTCTGGAATTTCAGACTTTAAAGTCTGAAAACCACTGTGCCTGCACGTCCGTGTCCTCACTCCCGCTGATGTCACCAGGAGTGTACTGCGCAGACACAGACCATACTGGGCCTGCGCTGTGCGCTCTTGATGACATCTCCCCTTTAAACAACACCAAATCAGTATTTTATCTAATTAAAAGCAATAGTAAATGCTTGGAAATTGTTTAGGACCAATTATCATGGGCTACCAGTAAATATATATTTGTCAAGGGGTACTTGTGATAATTTTGACTATGCTAAGGGGGTACTTAGTGAGCACAGGGTTTTAAAAGGGGTACATACCAATAAAATGTTGAGAAACACTGCTATAGAGCACCTGAATTATTTGGAGTTGTGTGTATTCAGCCCGCTGTCTGATTTTTTTCTTCTAGAGAAAGGTCTTCTTTGAAGTAAATGCTGGGAATACACGGCTCGATTTTGAGCCATTAAGATGGCTCGATAGATAATTTCCGACATGTCCGATCACCGACCGATCGCCTTGCCGCTCGATTCATCATTGAAGTGAATTGAAAAAAGATAAGAAAAATGAGCGGAAGATAAGAGAATTGAGCGGGCAAAACGAACGGGCGCAGAATCGACCCAGGTATTCACAGCATAAGTCTACCACTTCATTGAACAACATAATCAAATGTAGTCAGTTAAAGCACACCTGAAGTGAGAGGGACATGGGGGCTGCCATATTTATTTCCTTTTAAACAATGCAAGTTGCCTGGCTGGCCTGCTGGTCCACTGCCTCTAATATGTTTAGCCACAGACACTGAACAAGCATGCAGCTCAGACATTTGACTGAAGTTTCACCTGATTAGCCACATAGCGTAGTGGTTAGCATTCTTGCCTTGCAGCGCTGGGTCACCAGTCCAAATCCCAGCCGGGGTACTATCTGCACAGAGGTTGTATGTTCTCCCCGTGTCTGTGTGGGTTTCCTCTGGGCACTTCCAGTTTTCTCCCAGATCCCAAAAACATACAGATAAGTTAATTGGCTTCCCCCTTAACCACTTAACGACCAGCTAACGCCGATAGACGGCGCCTGGTCGTTTGTGGTTTTGCATGGAAACGGCCACTCGTTCGAGTGGCCTTTCCATGCCAGTTCACGGAGGGTGTCTCTGTGAACAGTGTGCGAGCCGCCGATCGCGGCTCGCACACGTAATGTAAACACGCGGGGAAGAAATCCCCGCTGTTTACATCAACACAGCGCTGCTACGCAGCAGCGCCGTGACGGAGATCGGCGATCCCCGGCCTCTGATTGGCCGGGGATCGCCGTCATTTGATAGGCTGAAGCCTGTCCTATCCGGCGCAGGACGGATATCCGTCCTGTGCCTCACACAGGGGAAGACAGAGAGAGGTAAGGGGAGGGAGCGCACAATATCGCTGCAGAGGGGGCTTTGAGGAGCCCCCCCCCCCCCGCAAATCACAGGCAGCCGGCTGCGATCAGACCCCCCCTGCAGGACATCCCCCTAGTGGGGAAAAAAGGGGGAAAGTCTGATCGCCCTGCGTGGTTCCCGATCTGTGCTGCGGGCTGGAGAGCCCACGCAGCACCGATCATTCAAAAAACCCCGTGGTCCCTAAAGTGAATGTTTACCGTTTTTAAAAAAAAAAGTCAGATACTCACCTAAGGAGAGGGAAGGCTCGGTCCTAATAAGCCTTCCCCCTCCTCTCCCGGTGCCCGGTCCCGCACAGGATCCCCGGTAGCAGCATTCGACCAGTTCGGTCAAATACTGCCACTTCCGCATGCCTTCGGGAGCTTTCGGGAGCACTCGGGCTCCTGATGACGCGGCCGCTCCATACTACGCATGCGCGAGCGTCCTCTATGACGCACTCGCACGTGCGTAGTATGGAGCGGCCAGTCTTCGAAAGCCCGAGTGCTCCCGAAGACCTCCGAAGTCCCTGCGGCGGCGGACGCGTACGGGGGAGCCAGCGCAGCACCGAGGGCACCGGGAGAGGAGAGGGAAGGCTCATTAGGACCGAGCCTTCCCTCTCCTTAGGTGAGTATCTGACTTTTTTATTTTTCTAGCGGTACCCATTGGCTTTAAGTGGTTAAAGTGTCTCTAGACTACAATACATATACTACACAATGCATACACAGACATATGGTTCTGCTCCAGCTCTGAAACATGCCTGAAGAAGAAACGTAAAGTTCCGTAAGCTTGCAAAGGAATCTTGTACAGTCAGTGTGCGTTTCCACTAACGCGAATACGCATGCGTTCTCCGCATGCAAATTCGCATAACCAATAGAAGTTAATGAGCCTGTGTCCACTTTCAGGAAAACGTTGCGTTTTCATGTGCAGGAAAAATCTGCACAGCAGAGCTATCCGAATTCGGACACCGCACACACCGCATGCGATTCGCATACAATGCATTTATTCGCATGGCGGTTTTGTATGCGAATTTTCATGCGAATTTTCATGCGAATTCGCATACGATTTCGCATGAAATCAATGAAAAAGCACACAGGCACTGGCATGGTTAAACTCGCACACAGCGTCATCCATGCGAAATCGTATGCGAATTCGCTGTAAAATTCGCATACAACCGCATGCGAATTCGTCCGCGGGGAATCCGCGGCGATTCCCCACCGCACTAGTGGAACCGTACCCTGAGTCATTAAAGGTATCACCTAAACAACTTTTGTTGTTATGTCTTCGAACCACCCGCAACTGGCTACATAGACACATGACTACTCTAATGTATGGATTCAATTGTGAGCTCTAAGGGCCAGTTAAGTGACAAGACAATATATTCTGTACAAAGCTGTGGAAGATATTGGCGCTATACAAATACTAAATAATAATGCTCATTTCAGGTGTGTGATTTAGACACTGCGGATTTATGAAAGATCAGCAGGGCTGCCAGGCAACTGGTATTGTTTAATAAGTAATACATATGGCAGCCTCCATATACCTTTCACTTCAGGTGTCCTTTAATCATGCAATTTCTCAAGGCAGTAGCTTCATACTGATAAAGGATCCCATATGCCAAGAATCTGGGCTTACAGGTAACTTGCATATATTTAGGAGACACTGAGCTTCTGGGGTCCGGGCAGCCAATACACAGCAGTGCACTCTGTACAGAGGAGGAGGATGATCATTGCATGGAAGCTGGATTGTAACCATAAAAATCAAATTTCAACCGCAACTGAGTGTATTAAGTGATAAAGATGCTAATCCTGCATTCAAAACTTTCAAAACTTTTTCTGCTGTTATGGTTTGGAGTTATCACATACTTAAGGAGCACTGGCTCTTTAGTAGCCAGTGCCAAACAGTTGCATGCTGGGGGTTCTTTTTATCTATAATATATTCCTCCTCTTCCATTTATTTCCCTGCCTAACTGCTTATCTGAAACATGATCCCCTACTCACTTGTGTTTACAAGCAAGGCTGAGGTGATTCAGCGATTGGAGGAGAAAAGAAACAAAAGTAAAGGGCAGAAATGACATCAGGATTTAGCCTAAACTGTGGACAAAAGACATGGCCCCCACCAGGAACAGAATTCTCCTTATTTACTATATAACATTCAGTGAAATCAAAACGTGGACAGTACAATACATGTTATGTAAGTAGATCAAGTATTTATCTACTTATATATGTGTTTTTTTCCTGGCATAGTATGGCTAATCCTACTGCTTTAAGAAATGATTTTCTCCCCCTAGGTCAATACTGGCTTCTCTTTGCAGATTAGCAGCACAGGAAGACAGTGACCACCGCTGTCAGCCTATATTTCAGCCCAGTGTTTGCAAACAATGCACGGCCGCTGCCACAGGAAATCTCCAAAGAGCCAAGATCAATAATGCAATCTATTTGTATGATTGATCAGAAGCCACTTGTAAATTACCTTTTGAAGCGAGCTTTCAGGAATAAAGGGAACCTGAAGTGTGAAGAGATTGGAAGGTGTCATTCTGATTTCCTTTTTTCTAATAAATGTTACTTTCCTGACTGCCGTGCTGATCCTCTGCCTCTGAAGCCTTCACTGACCCAGAATCAGTATGCAGATTACGTGTACTGACTCCATACTTCTTCCAGGCGTGACTCAGCCACCAGACAAAGGACCACCATGCCGGCCAGGCAACCCATTTTTGTAAAGCCCAATGACATGATTACCTTTTTTGGCCCCACCTGACACATGGCGAGTCCTCCAAACCCTACCAGAGCAGGATTATCCACCAGGCAACCTAAGCAAGTGCTTGGGGTGTCAAAGGGCCCACCTGCCAGCGTCTCTGACCACTCTCCACTTCAACTTACCAAAAGGACCACAACGGGGAACCAAATCTCTAACCTTGCCTTGGGCCCCAATAGATCTTATTCCATCTCTGCCTCCTGCTAGTTACTTGCTTACTTCCCTGTGGTTCCAGAATTGATACCACAAAGTGGCTTCCAGTTAGTACCCTGAACTCATCTAGAGGAGTCCTGACATGTTGTTACAGCAGCTCAGCCTCTTGTGGCTTCTTCTGCAACGGGGTAAGGTGCAAGCACTACTCCCCCCTCTGTCAGCTGCCTGTTGGAGTGAGAGCATTCCTGCTGCAGCCAGTACCTGCCTGCTTTCAGTTTAACCACTTCACCCCAAAGGGTTTTTTCCCCTAACGGACAAAAGCGATTTTCACCTTTCAGTGCTCATCCCTTTCATTTGCCAATAGCTTAATCACTACTAATCACAATGAAATGATCTATAGCTTGTTTTTTTCACCACCAATTGGGCTTTTTGGGGTTGATATTTGTTTTCAGTAATTACTTTATTCTCTATGCATTTTAAAGGGAAAAACAAGGAAAAAATAAAAAAATACACGATTTCTCCAATTTTATCCCCTATAGTTTTAATATAAACACTGCTACTGTACATAAAACCCACACATTATATCTGCCTATTTGTTTTGGTTATCACAAGGTTTTAATTATGTCCCTAGTACAAAGTATGGTGACAATATAGTATTTGGAAACAAAGGTGTATTTTTATCGATGGTGTTTTTTTTTTTGCACACACTAATCTCAAGTGCATGCACGTGGGAATGCACGCACACGCACAGAAGCACGCGCACATCGGTAGCAGCACTGTTTGACTTATAAAAACGTCCTGGGGCCATTAAGAGACTCTCAGGGCCCTTTTCCACCAGCCAGCGCTGGCTGAATCGCAAAAACGCAAACCGCTAGCGATTTTACAATCGCTACGGTTTGCTTTTTAACATAGGAATCGCGGTAGGTCATTTCCACTACCGCGATTCGTTTTTGTCAGGAACGCGAACGCGTGGCGGAGCGATATTTGCCACGATTTTGCTATGCAGTGCATAGCATAGCAAAATCGCGGCGGCGAACGTCGGGGAATCGCCGGTAATTGCGATTCAGCAATCGCTAGTGTTCAGCGTGAACGCTAGCGATTGCAAGTGGAAAAGGGCCCTAACAGGACGTTTTTATAAGTCAGCTTGTCATTAAGTGGTTAAATATAAACTGTAACCAAGAATTGAACTTTATCCCAATCAGTAGCTGATACCCCCTTTCCCATGAAAAATCTATTCCTTTTCTCAAACGTATCATCAGGAGGCGCTGTATGGCTGATATTGTGGTGAAACCCCTCCCACAGTGTGATGTCAGGACCATAGTACTGACATCACACTGTGGAAGCCTTGTTGCATTGTGGGAAATGACAGCTGTTTCCTAAAAAAACAAGCAGCAGCTACTTCCAGTGACATCGTCTGCCAGCAGTAAAAATGTCACCATGTGATAAATGTCAGAATGTAAATCAAGGAGAGGAAAGATTTTACAATGAGCAAACACTGACTAAATCGTTTAAACATAATTATTGTACAAATTAAGCGTTTTTTTATTACATTATTTTTACTGGAGTTCCTCTTTAATGGAGTGGCATTTCCAGGGGGTGAGATGACAAAAATGAGAGGCATAGCACAGCGGATTGTGGTGCAATGGCTCCTGGATGTGGTGAGTTACGGGAGGGGTGGGGCCAGCCCATCACAAAGCCAATCTGTCATTGTTTCCTGGGGAAGGCACGGCTCATGGCTGGAGGTCAGAGATGGATTGAGATGTAATTGGGCCCTAGGCAAGGTAGATTTGGGGAGCCCTTGTGGAAGAGAAGTGAAGAGAGGGCAGAGAAGGTGGCTGGTGGGCCCCTTGACACCCACTACGCCCCGAGGCAACTGCCTAGGTTGCCTGGTGGATGACCCTGCTCCGGTAGAGGTGGTATCAGCCAGGAGGAGCTTGACTTTTTTTGTCTATTCCTTTACGTTTATTTGCATTTGTTAGCTGCACATCTGTTTATACAGAGGAAAAATAAGCCCTCAAAGCAAAAACAGCAATGGCAGTCAGGTGTGCTAATGGGAAAAATCCCAATTTTAGAGACATGTAATGTAATAAAAAAAAAAGTGCTTCATTTTTACAATAATTCTGTATAAATGATTTAGTCAGTGTTTGCCCATTGTAAAATCTTTTAAATCCCTGATTTACATTCTGACATTTATTACATGGTGACATTTTTACTGCTGGCAGGTGATGTAGCTGCTGCTTGCGGTTTTGGCAGTTGGAAACAGCTGTAAACAGCTATTTCCCACAATGCAACACGGTTCACAGACAGGAAACTGCCAGGAGTACCACGGTCCTCAGAATTTCTTTGTGGGAGGGGTTTCACCACAATATCAGTCATACAGCGCCCCCTGATGGCCTGTTTGTGAAAAGGAATAGATTTCTCATATAAAAGGGCTATCAGCTACTGATTGCGTTTTAACTGAAATCTTTTTCACAATGCACTGCTATGGAAAAATTGAGTACTAACGCGTACCAACGCGTACTAACGCACACTAACGCATACCAACTGATTAAGTGTAAACGGGCCTAAGCAATTCAGCAGGAAGTGCAGTGCAGTGTTAACAAAGTTCAGTCCAGTCGGGATTGCAGAGCCACAGAAACTGCATCCCCAGCGCGGTCAGCGCAATAGCAAAGCCAGTAGCTACTCACAAGATCTGAATAGGCAGCGCTCCATAGAGCGACAGCTGCGTTTTTTCCCGGATCTACCCGCGCTTGCAGTCCATCAGCGTGGTCGCGGGGATCGAGGGGGAATCATGGTGTGTTCACAGTGATGGGCAGGACTGGCCTCCTGAGGCTCCTCCCACCAAAGTAAGTATTTTATGGTTACTGTTGTCTTTTTTGGATATCATCCACAATAAAATTGTCTTTTTTCAGCAAGTGAGGCCTTTGGTAACTCTTTTCCTTGTAGTTGTTCCTAGCTGCACATCTGTTGCCTCGAAACTGGCATGCAGGGTGCCTATTCTGGACTCCTGGTAAGACGAGGGCCGTCTGTGTATGAAAGCGGGTGTTTTTTCAGGGAAGAGGTAACCCTTCTCAAAAACTTGAGGATTTCCACAAAACTTTATTGCCAATTGTAAAATATCTGACAAAATTTCATGAAGCGGAATCAGTTTTGGTCATTACTGGGACTAAGGCCCCTTTTACACTTCAGTTGCTCCCAGTTATAACTGAAAGAAAACTGGTTTTCAAAGTAATGCCCATGTTTTCCTATGGCACCTTTCACACTTAAAGGGGCACCAAGGCGAAAAATTGTAAAATTAAAAATATGTAAAAAAATAAACAAATAAGAAGTATGTTTTTTTCCAGAGTAAAATGAGCCATAAATTACTTTTCTCCTATGTTGCCGTCACTTACAGTAGGTAATTCTGACACGAGCGATAGGTTTTAGACTAGTCCATCTCTTCATGGGGGATTCTCAGGGATTTATTTATTTTCAAAAGCACTTAGTGAATGGCAGTTGCTCCGTCCAACTGCCAAAAACCTGTGTAGCGAGCAGGGAGGCTGGCCAGAGTCATTGTTTAAATCCTTTTTAGGGAATATCTTTATAAAGAATAAAAGCCTTGCTGAGAATCCCCCATGAAGAGATGAACTAGGCCAAAACCTGTCACTTCTGTCAGATTTCTACTACCTACTGTAAGTGACGGCAACATAGGAGAAAAGTAATTTATGTCTCATTTTACTCTGGAAAAACGTACTTCTTATTTGTCTATGTTTGCACATATTTAACATTTTAAAATTTTTCGCCATAGTGCCCCTTTAATGCGTTTTTAACTGAAATCTATTTCACAATGCACTGCTATGGAAAACCGCGTACCAACGTACACCAACTGAGTAAGTGTAAATGGGCCCTGACAGATGAGGATTTTACCATGTCTGAGGCAATCTGCAGCCCCCCATTTTCTCTGCAGTCACACTGGGCTCTATTCACAAAGGGCAGGTCGGTAAAATAATTGTCTTCGGTAAAATACCTCAACCGGTATTTTACACTTTTTTTTTTCCAAATTCAATAAAGTTTTCCCTCATGAGGCAGAAGCTCTGTAATTTACCTAACAAACATACCTCAATTCACTAAGCCCTGCTGGGTAAAGGTGGCCAATAACGGTCCAATTTCTGAGAGATCAGAAATTCTGATCGGATTGGTTGGAAATAATCTCCATTGATGGGCACAATTGATTATGAACGATTATAAAAATAGTCGTCCGATTGGATTTTTGTCAAACCAAAATTTGGATTTTCTTGATTGGTTGTGATAGATAGGAAGCAAAGATTGGTTCGTTGATGGTGTAGTGAACAATTTTTCTTCCGATCAGAATTTGGGATCGCTCAAACGATTTTTTGCTAGAAATTGGACCATTAGTGGCCACCTTAAAGAGAGTCTGAAGCGAGAATAGATCTCGCTTCAGACCTCATAGCTAGCAGGGGCATGTGTGCCCCTGCTAAAATGCCGCTATAGCGCGGCTTAACGGGGGTCCCTGTCCCCCCAAACCCCCTCCGTGCAGCGGGGGAGCGCTTCCTGGTTGGGGCAGGGCTAACCGCCGCAGCCCTGCCCCATGCGCGTCTGTCAGGCGCGTATCTCCGCCTCTCCCCCGCCCCTCTCAGTCTTCCTTCACTGAGAGGGGCGGGGGAGAGGCGGCGATGCGCGTCTGATAGACGCGCTGGGAGGCAGGGCTGCAGCCGTTAGCCCTGCCTCCAGGAAGGATATCTCCAGCGACCATTTTCCGACCAACATTTGCGGGGGGTGGGTTGGGGGTAAAGGGACCCCCGTTAAGCCGCGGGATAGCGGCGTTTTAGCAGGGGCACACGTGCCCCTGCTATATATAAGACCTGAAGCGAGATTTAGTCTCGCTTCAGTGTCTCTTTAAGTGCAACTTACCAGCATGTAGCAGGTCAGCGGGCAGGCGGGGGGAGCTGTGTGTAAGACTCGGAGGTTTTCCCTATAGTGCAACCCTGTTATCCCTTTAGATGTGCTGCAGCCACCAGGGGGAGCTCTTCTGTATGCTAGTATACAAAAAAAGCACATCTAAAGGGATGCTGGGATGCCTTTTGAAAAAATGTCCTCCTCTGCTTTTCTACACTGAAAGTCCCACCCAATTACCCTTCACTTCAAATCAGCGTGAGCAGCAGGGCTGTGCGGCTCTCCCTATTGGCTGCCAGGTTCTCCCCAAAGGCCTTCTGTCAAATCTACCGCACAGACAGGGGCGTAGCAATAGGGGTTGCAGAGGTAGCGACTGCATCGGAGCCCTTGGGCCAGAGGGGCCCCAAAGGCCCTCCCTCAACCACAGTATTAGCTTCCTATTGGTTCTGTGCTCATAATAATCCCTTCTATAGATACTTTGAATAGTGCAAACTGTTCCCCATCCCCTTCTTGCTCCTCTGACACTGTAGTTGCCATTGGCAGGGATTGCTATGTATAGAGTGCTTGGGGGTAATCAGTAACAAGCTGCTCCCCCTCCCCTTCTTGCACCTCTGACACTGTAGTTGCCATTGGCAGGGATTGCTATGTATATAGTGCTTGGGGGTAATCAGTAACAAGCTGGTCCCCATCCCCTTCTTGCACCTCTGACACTGTAGTTGCCATTGGCAGGGATTGCTATGTATAGAGTGCTTGGGGGTAATCAGTAACAAGCTGCTCCCCATCCCCTTCTTGTACCTCTGACACTGTAGTTGCCATTGGCAGGGATTGCTATGTATAGAGTGCTTGGGGGTAATCAGTAACAAGCTGCTCCCCATCCCCTTCTTGCTCCTCTGACACTGTATTTGCCATTGGCAGGGATTGCTATGTATAGAGTGCTTGGGGGGTAATCAGTAACAAGCTGCTCCCCATCCCCTTCCTGCACCTCTGACACTGTAGTTGCCATTGGCAGGGATTGCTATGTATAGAGTGCTTGGGGGTAATTAGTAACAAGCTGTTCCCCACCCCCTTCTTGCACCTCGGACACTGTAGTTGCCATTGGCAGGGATTGCTATGTATAGAGTGCTTGGGGGTAATCAGTAACAAGCTGTTCCCCATCCCCTTCTTGTACCTCTGACACTGTAGTTACCATTGGCAGGGATTGCTATGTATAGAGTGCTTGGGGGTAATCAGTAACAAGCTACTCCCCATCCCCTTCTTGCACCTCTGACACTGTAGTTGCCATTGGCAGGGATTGCTATGTATAGAGTGCTTGGGGGTAATCAGTAACAAGCTGCTCCCCATCCCCTTCTTGCACCTCGGACACTGTAGTTGCCATTGGCAGGGATTGCTATGTATAGAGTGCTTGGGGGTAATCAGTAACAAGCTGCTCCCCATCCCCTTCTTTTACCTCTGACGCTGTAGTTGCCATTGGCAGGGATTGCTATGTATATAGTGCTTGGGGGTAATCAGTAACAAGCTGCTCCCCTCCCCTTCTTGCACCTCTGACACTGTAGTTGCCATTGGCAGGGATTGCTATGTATAGAGTGCTTGGGGGTAATCAGTAACAAGCTGCTCCCCATCCCCTTCTTGCACCTCTGACACTGTAGTTGCCATTGGCAGGGATTGCTATGTATAGAGTGCTTGGGGGTAATCAGTAACAAGCTGCTCCACATCCCCTTCTTGCTCCTCTGACACTGTAGTTGCCATTGGCAGGGATTGCTATGTATAGAGTGCTTGGGGGTAATCAGTAACAAGCTGCTCCCCATCCCCTTCTTTTACCTCTGACGCTGTAGTTGCCATTGGCAGGGATTGCTATGTATATAGTGCTTGGGGGTAATCAGTAACAAGCTGGTCCCCATCCCCTTCTTGCACCTCTGACACTGTAGTTGCCATTGGCAGGGATTGCTATGTATAGAGTGCTTGGGGGTAATCAGTAACAAGCTGCTCCCCATCCCCTTCTTGCACCTCTGACACTGTAGTTGCCATTGGCAGGGATTGCTATGTATAGAGTGCTTGGGGGTAATCAGTAACAAGCTGCTCCCCATCCCCTTCTTTTACCTCTGACGCTGTAGTTGCCATTGGCAGGGATTGCTATGTATATAGTGCTTGGGGGTAATCAGTAACAAGCTGCTCCCCATCCCCTTCTTGCACCTCTGACACTGCAGTTGCCATTGGCAGGGATTGCTATGTATAGAGTGCTTGGGGGTAATCAGTAACAAGCTGGTCCCCATCCCCTTCTTGCACCTCTGACACTGTAGTTGCCATTGGCAGGGATTGCTATGTATAGAGTGCTTGGGGGTAATCAGTAACAAGCTGGTTCCCATCCCCTTCTTGCACCTCTGACACTGTAGTTGCCATTGGCAGGGATTGCTATGTATAGAGTGCTTGGGGGTAATCAGTAACAAGCTACTCCCCATCCCCTTCTTGCACCTCTGACACTGTAGTTGCCATTGGCAGGGATTGCTATGTATAGAGTGCTTGGGGGTAATCAGTAACAAGCTGCTCCCCATCCCCTTCTTGCACCTCGGACACTGTAGTTGCCATTGGCAGGGATTGCTATGTATAGAGTGCTTGGGGGTAATCAGTAACAAGCTGCTCCCCATCCCCTTCTTTTACCTCTGACGCTGTAGTTGCCATTGGCAGGGATTGCTATGTATATAGTGCTTGGGGGTAATCAGTAACAAGCTGCTCCCCTCCCCTTCTTGCACCTCTGACACTGTAGTTGCCATTGGCAGGGATTGCTATGTATAGAGTGCTTGGGGGTAATCAGTAACAAGCTGCTCCCCATCCCCTTCTTGCACCTCTGACACTGTAGTTGCCATTGGCAGGGATTGCTATGTATAGAGTGCTTGGGGGTAATCAGTAACAAGCTGCTCCCCATCCCCTTCTTTTACCTCTGACGCTGTAGTTGCCATTGGCAGGGATTGCTATGTATATAGTGCTTGGGGGTAATCAGTAACAAGCTGGTCCCCATCCCCTTCTTGCACCTCTGACACTGTAGTTGCCATTGGCAGGGATTGCTATGTATAGAGTGCTTGGGGGTAATCAGTAACAAGCTGATCCCCATCCCCTTCTTGCACCTCTGACACTGTAGTTGCCATTGGCAGGGATTGCTATGTATAGAGTGCTTGGGGGTAATCAGTAACAAGCTGCTCCCCATCCCCTTCTTTTACCTCTGACGCTGTAGTTGCCATTGGCAGGGATTGCTATGTATATAGTGCTTGGGGGTAATCAGTAACAAGCTGCTCCCCATCCCCTTCTTGCACCTCTGACACTGCAGTTGCCATTGGCAGGGATTGCTATGTATAGAGTGCTTGGGGGTAATCAGTAACAAGCTGGTCCCCATCCCCTTCTTGCACCTCTGACACTGTAGTTGCCATTGGCAGGGATTGCTATGTATAGAGTGCTTGGGGGTAATCAGTAACAAGCTGGTTCCCATCCCCTTCTTGCACCTCTGACACTGTAGTTGCCATTGGCAGGGATTACTATGTATAGAGTGCTTGGGGGTAATCAGTAACAAGCTGCTCCCCACCCCCTTCTTGCACCTCTGACACTGTAGTTGCCATTGGCAGGGATTGCTATGTATAGAGTGCTTGGGGGTAATCAGTAACAAGCTGTTCCCCATCCCCTTCTTGTACCTCTGACACTGTAGTTGCCATTGGCAGGGATTGCTATGTATAGAGTGCTTGGGGGTAATCAGTAACAAGCTGTTCCCCATCCCCTTCTTGCACCTCTGACACTGCAGTTGCCATTGGCAGGGATTGCTATGTATAGAGTGCTTGGGGGTAATCAGTAACATGCTGCTCCCCATCCCCTTCCTGCACCTCTGACACTGTAGTTGCCATTGGCAGGGTTGCTATGTATAGAGTGCTTGGGGGTAATCAGTAACAAGCTGCTCCCCATCCCCTTCTTGTACCTCTGACACTGTAGTTGCCATTGGCAGGGATTGCTATGTATATAGTGCTTGGGGGTAATCAGTAACAAGCTGTTCCCCATCCCCTTCTTGCTCCTCTGACACTGTAGTTGCCATTGGCAGGGATTGCTATGTATAGAGTGCTTGGGGGTAATCAGTAACAAGCTGTTCCCCGTCCCCTTCTTGCACCTCTGACACTGTAGTTGCCATTGGCAGGGATTGCTATGTATAGAGTGCTTGGGGGTAATCAGTAACAAGCTGTTCCCCATCCCCTTCTTGCACCTCTGACACTGCAGTTGCCATTGGCAGGGATTGCTATGTATAGAGTGCTTGGGGGTAATCAGTAACAAGCTGTTCCCCATCCCCTTCTTGCACCTCTGACACTGTAGTTGCCATTGGCAGGGATTGCTATGTATAGAGTGCTTGGGGGGTAATCAGTAACAAGCTGCTCCCCATCCTCTTCTTGCACCTCTGACACTGTAGCTGCCATTGGCAGGGATTGCTATGTATAGAGTGCTTGGGGGGTAATCAGTAACAAGCTGTTCCCCATCCCCTTCTTGCACCTCTGACACTGTAGTTGCCATTGGCAGGGATTGCTATGTATAGAGTGCTTGGGGGTAATCAGTAACAAGCTGTTCCCCATCCCCTTCTTGCACCTCTGACACTGCAGTTGCCATTGGCAGGGATTGCTATGTATAGAGTGCTTGGGGGTAATCAGTAACAAGCTGCTCCCCATCCCCTTCTTGCACCTCGGACACTGTAGTTGCCATTGGCAGGGATTGCTATGTATAGAGTGCTTGGGGGTAATCAGTAACAAGCTGCTCCCCATCCCCTTCTTTTACCTCTGACGCTGTAGTTGCCATTGGCAGGGATTGCTATGTATATAGTGCTTGGGGGTAATCAGTAACAAGCTGGTCCCCATCCCCTTCTTGCACCTCTGACACTGTAGTTGCCATTGGCAGGGATTGCTATGTATAGAGTGCTTGGGGGTAATCAGTAACAAGCTGCTCCCCATCCCCTTCTTGCACCTCTGACACTGTAGTTGCCATTGGCAGGGATTGCTATGTATAGAGTGCTTGGGAGTAATCAGTAACAAGCTGCTCCCCATCCCCTTCTTTTACCTCTGACGCTGTAGTTGCCATTGGCAGGGATTGCTATGTATATAGTGCTTGGGGGTAATCAGTAACAAGCTGCTCCCCATCCCCTTCTTGCACCTCTGACACTGCAGTTGCCATTGGCATGGATTGCTATGTATAGAGTGCTTGGGGGTAATCAGTAACAAGCTGGTCCCCATCCCCTTCTTGCACCTCTGACACTGTAGTTGCCATTGGCAGGGATTGCTATGTATAGAGTGCTTGGGGGTAATCAGTAACAAGCTGGTTCCCATCCCCTTCTTGCACCTCTGACACTGTAGTTGCCATTGGCAGGGATTACTATGTATAGAGTGCTTGGGGGTAATCAGTAACAAGCTGCTCCCCACCCCCTTCTTGCACCTCTGACACTGTAGTTGCCATTGGCAGGGATTGCTATGTATAGAGTGCTTGGGGGTAATCAGTAACAAGCTGTTCCCCATCCCCTTCTTGTACCTCTGACACTGTAGTTGCCATTGGCAGGGATTGCTATGTATAGAGTGCTTGGGGGTAATCAGTAACAAGCTGTTCCCCATCCCCTTCTTGCACCTCTGACACTGCAGTTGCCATTGGCAGGGATTGCTATGTATAGAGTGCTTGGGGGTAATCAGTAACATGCTGCTCCCCATCCCCTTCCTGCACCTCTGACACTGTAGTTGCCATTGGCAGGGTTGCTATGTATAGAGTGCTTGGGGGTAATCAGTAACAAGCTGCTCCCCATCCCCTTCTTGTACCTCTGACACTGTAGTTGCCATTGGCAGGGATTGCTATGTATATAGTGCTTGGGGGTAATCAGTAACAAGCTGTTCCCCATCCCCTTCTTGCTCCTCTGACACTGTAGTTGCCATTGGCAGGGATTGCTATGTATAGAGTGCTTGGGGGTAATCAGTAACAAGCTGTTCCCCGTCCCCTTCTTGCACCTCTGACACTGTAGTTGCCATTGGCAGGGATTGCTATGTATAGAGTGCTTGGGGGTAATCAGTAACAAGCTGTTCCCCATCCCCTTCTTGCACCTCTGACACTGCAGTTGCCATTGGCAGGGATTGCTATGTATAGAGTGCTTGGGGGTAATCAGTAACAAGCTGTTCCCCATCCCCTTCTTGCACCTCTGACACTGTAGTTGCCATTGGCAGGGATTGCTATGTATAGAGTGCTTGGGGGGTAATCAGTAACAAGCTGCTCCCCATCCTCTTCTTGCACCTCTGACACTGTAGCTGCCATTGGCAGGGATTGCTATGTATAGAGTGCTTGGGGGGTAATCAGTAACAAGCTGTTCCCCATCCCCTTCTTGCACCTCTGACACTGTAGTTGCCATTGGCAGGGATTGCTATGTATAGAATGCTTGGGGGTAATCAGTAACAAGCTGCTCCCCATCCCCTTCTTGCACCTCTGACACTGTAGTTGCCATTGGCAGGGATTGCTATGTATAGAGTGCTTGGGGGTAATCAGTAACAAGCTGTTCCCCATCCCCTTCTTGCTCCTCTGACACTGTAGCTGCCATTGGCAGGGATTGCTATGTATAGAGTGCTTGGGGGTAATCAGTAACAATCTGCTCCCCATCCCCTTCTTGCACCTCTGACACTGTAGTTGCCATTGGCAGGGATTGCTATGTATAGAGTGCTTGGGGGTAATCAGTAACAAGCTGCTCCCCATCCCCTTCTTGCACCTCTGACACTGTAGTTGCCATTGGCAGGGATTGCTATGTATAGAGTACTTGGGGGTAATCAGTAACACGCTGCTCCCCATCCCCTTCTTGCACCTCTGACACTGTAGTTGCCATTGGCAGGGATTGCTATGTATAGAGTGCTTGGGGGTAATCAGTAACAAGCTGCTCCCCATCCCCTCCTTGCACCTCTGACGCTGTAGTTGCCATTGGCAGGGATTGCTATGTATATAGTGCTTGGGGGTAATCAGTAACAAGCTGCTCCCCATCCCCTTCTTGCACCTCTGACACTGTAGTTGCCATTGGCAGGGATTGCTATGTATAGAGTGCTTGGGGGTAATCAGTAACAAGCTGTTCCCCATCCCCTCCTTGCACCTCTGACGCTGTAGTTGCCATTGGCAGGGATTGCTATGTATATAGTGCTTGGGGGTAATCAGTAACAAGCTGTTCCCCATCCCCTCCTTGCACCTCTGACGCTGTAGTTGCCATTGGCAGGTTTTAGTGCGCCGTATCAATGGTTATGTATAGAGTGCTTGGGGGGCTCCCCTGTAAAACTTGCATCAGGGCCCACAGCTCCTTAGCTACGCCACTGCGCACAGAGACAGCATGGGGAGAGCGA
Organism: Hyperolius riggenbachi; assembly: GCF_040937935.1. Classification (NCBI taxonomy): domain Eukaryota; kingdom Metazoa; phylum Chordata; class Amphibia; order Anura; family Hyperoliidae; genus Hyperolius; species Hyperolius riggenbachi. Next base: position 14,121,584 of record NC_090657.1, on the reverse strand, counting down.
GTTATCAGCTGCTGTGAGCTGGAGAAACATACCCAACACTTTTGTCCGGTAAACTTCATGCGAAAATCTTTGTGAATTGCAGTTTTTTGGACATTTCTTGAGGCAATTACCGCACAAGTTGGTAATTTACCTCACTAGTTAGTCGGGAACTGTGATTTTCTGTGCGGTGATGGGTTTAGTGAATTGCAATTTGGGAAGGTGCTTGGTAAAATCAGCTGTTTTCAGCATTACCAAATGCGTTAATGCTTTGTGAATAGAGCTCACTATACTGTAACTCTCACTTACTAGTTAGGGTTGAAAAACTCTGCGTGGCTGAGAAAACCAATTCTGAGAGCCAGGGATAGATACAAGTTCAATAGTTCAAGATGTCTGGCGGGAGCTAAATGACATGAGACTCCAGGAAAGTCCGATATCCAAACCTTTACCTGTGACTATTAGGACATCATACACATACATTTCCAGTAATTACAGTTTTATCCATACTTTAGCTGTAACCAATTTTGACATCATCTATACGCCACTTGTAACTATTAAGACTTCAATCACACATCTTCTGTAATTATGACATCATCCATACATCATACGCAGCCAAAGAGACAAAAAGGATACGTCCCCTGTAACTACAGTAATTAATGACATAATCTATACATCAAATATAGCCATTACCTGATGCATACATCTCTTCTATATCATCACCCATTCATCAACTTAGTAACAGTATTATTATTATTATTTAGTATTTATAGAGCATCAACATCTTCCGCAGCGCTTTACAGAGTACACAGTCATGTCACTGACTGTCCTCAGAGGAGCTCACAATCTAATCCTACTATAATGTCCTACCATGTTATTTATGTATTAATATAGCACTGACATCTTCTGCAGCACTGTACAGAGTATATAGTCATGTCACTGACTGCCCTCAGAGGAGCTCACACTCTAATCCCACCATAGTCATACCATAATGTCCTACCATGTTATTTATGTATTTATACAGCACTGACATCTTCTGCAGCACTTTACAGAGTACATAGTCATGTCACTGACTGTCCTCAGAGGAGCTCACAATCTAATCCTACCATAATGTCCTACCATGTTATTTATGTATTTATATAGCACTGACATCTCCAGCAGCACATTACAGAGTACATAGTCATGTCACTAACTGTCTCTCAGAAAAGCTCACAATCTAATCCTACCATAGTCATACTATAATGTCCTACCATGTTATTTATGTATTTATACAGCACTGACATCTTCTGCAGCACTTTACAGAGTACATAGCCATGTCACTGACTGTCCTCAGAGGAGCTCACAATCTGATTCTACCTTAGTCATATGTCCATTGTAGTCTAGGGCCAATCTAGGGGAAGCCAATTAAGGCCTCGTTCACATCTGCTTCACTGAGAAACGTGTGAAAGCGCGTGGTAAAAACCGCATGCGCTTGTGCGCGCTTTAGTGTGCGTTTCTGTGCATTGCACTGCGCTTCTTTAAAGCAAATTTTGCTTATTGTAGCAGTAGCAGTTGTCAATAAAGCTTTGTTTTTATATGTAAATGTATTTTTTTTCCAACTAGGGGTAAAAAAACGCATGCGCTTCTACGCGTTTCTATACGCTAAAACGCGCACCCATTCACTTGCATTGATGTGCGCCTTACAGCTCAACGCACAGAAATGCAGCAACACTACGTTTTTGTAACGCAGCTCAGCGCATAGATGTGGAACAGGCACATTTAATCACATGGGAACATCAATACCTTGCTGAACGCACAGGGCAATGCGCCGTGAAAAGCGCACAGAAACGTCCCTAGTGTGAACGAGGACTAACTTATCTGTATGTTTATGGGATAAAGGAGGAAACCAGAGTGCCCGGAGGAAGCCCACACAGCAGCCGGAAGAACATACAAACTGCATGCATGTAGTGCCCTGGGATTCAAACCAAGAACCCAGTGCTGTACAGAGAATACTATCCCCATGCTGTAATGATTAGTCATTATTTCTAGTAACTATGACATCACACCAATCTCATACAACCCGTAACTATGATAGCATCTATACATCTATGTAATCATATTCATCCATACATCTTCAGTCAATGTGATATCAGTTATACATCCCATGTGATTAACATAATTATCATGCATCACCTGTAACATAACAGGACTCATGCCACACCTGCAATTATTATGACATCATCCATACGTCACCTGTAACATAACAGGACTCACGCCACACCTACAATTATTATGACATCATCCATACTTCACTTGTAACTCCTGTGAGTTCTGTACATCTGTAGTTATATTATCCACACAGTATATCTCTTCTGCCTATGACATTATGTGAATTTACAATGACATCACCCATACCTCATTTATAGGTACGATGACATCATCTATACATCACCGGTAACAATGATGACATCATCCAAATAGCGCCACATTTAAGGCATCATCATCATGTATTATGACACCATCTATAGCTCACCTGTAAGTACAAAAGTATTCCCCATACTTTACCTACAACTGTTATGACATAATCTATACATCACCTGCAACAACAGCGACATCAACCGTCTCTTAAAGGGCCACTACCACGACAAATTGCAAGATTTCAAAATACATGTAAACACATACAAATAAGAAGTAGGTTTCTCCCACAGTAAAATGAGCCATAAATTACTTTTCTTCTATGTGGCTGTCACTTACAGTAGTTATTAGAATTTTGACGGAACTGACAGGCTTCTGACTAGTCCAGTTCTTCATGGGGGATTCTCAGTATTTCATGTATTCTTTACAAAAAGCATTCCTTGTAAAGGATCGATACAAAGATGCTGGCCAACCTCCCTACCTGTTTGCACACTATTCTGGCAGATGGACTGAGGAACTGACATTCACTAAGTGCTTTTGAAATTAAAGAAAACCCTGAGAATCCCCTATGAGGAGATGGGCAAGTGCAAAACCCGTCAGTTCTTTCTAGAGCCTACTGTAAGTGGCAGCAACACAGAAGAAAAGTCATTTATGGCTCATTTTACTCTTGGAGAAATGTACTTTTTATTTACTTGTTTTCATGATGACATTGGCAAACATACTACAATAGTACATCATCTAAACATCATCTGCCTTTATGACACTATCCATACTTTACATGTTACCATTACCCTGTTTCCTGGAAAATCAGACAGGACAACCGAGGTGACATGTGACATGATGAGATAGACATGGGTATGTACAGTGCCTAGCACACTAATAACTAGGCTGTGTTCCTTTTTTCTTTCTCTGCCTGAAAGAGTTAAACATCAGGTATGCAAGTGACAGTTTCTGTCCAGGTCGGGACCGGGTCAGACTATAGCATAACCCTCACTGATAAGTAATTACAGCCATAAAATACTTTCCTATCAGTAAATGGCTTCTGAGAGCAGGAAAGAGATAAAAAAGGTCAATAATTCATAGATTTGAACTCTGGCATACTTCAGTGAAGGTGTCATTGAGCACAGACAATAAAACAGTAACAACTTAAAAACATTAAACAGTAAAAACTTAAAAACTAGATTTAAAGCCAGTGGTTACCTATTTAAAAACCAAAAAGTCAGATACTCACCTAATGAGAGGGAAGGCTCGGTCCTAATGAGCCTTCCCTCTCCTCTCCCGGTGCCCTCGGTGCTGCGCTGGCTCCCCCGTTCGCGTCCGCCGCCGCAGGGACTTCGGAGGTCTTCGGGAGTACTCGGGCTTCCGAAGACGGGCCGCTTCATACTACGTACGCGCGAGTGCGTCATAGAGGGCGCTCGCGCATGCGTAGTATGGAGCGGCCCCGTCCTCGGGAGCCCGAGTGCTCCCGAAGGCTTCCGAAAGCTCCCGAAGGCATGCGGAAGTGGCAGTATTTGACCGAACTGGTCGAATACTGCCACGGGGGATCCTGCGCGGGACCGGGCACCGGGAGAGGGAAGGCTCATTAGGACCGAGCCTTCCCTCTCCTTAGGTGAGTATCTGACTTTTTATTTTTAAATAGGTAAACATTCACTTTAAACATAAAATAAAACTGTGGGATATCTAAAAAAGTCATTCTTAAGAGAAGGAGGATGCATACAATTGTTTTTCTCATCAGTTTATTTTCACCTCAGATGTCCTTTAAATACATTTTGCTCCAAAAGAGGCATTAGGGCTTATTTTCAGGGGATGTCTTATTTTCTCATGAACTACAATCTACATTTATTCTTGAACAAAGATAAATTATAATTTTATTCAAATCTAGTTGTGTTTTCACATTCTGGAACATCAGCAGATGTCTCCCAACCCTGAATACCACCATGAATGCCTTGTGACTCGACGTCCAAGTAGAACAATTCATATTTGCAGAGACGGCACTTGCCGACCTTTATTGTTTTGGGTCTTGTGGGGTAATTTAAGTGTGATACTTTTAGGGGTGTCAACTTTGCTTAGTGAAGGGTCTCCGTTGCGTAGCAAAAGGGGATGCAGAGTTTTGCAACCACACTGGGGCCCTAGAACCAGAGGGGCCCACTAGGGGCCTCCTTCAACAACAGTATTTGCTCTTCAATAGTACAATGTTGGTAAAGATCACCTCCAGTGTTCTCCCCAGGCTGTTTTAGCCGGGTGCTCCACCCGGCTAGTTTTGGTGAGCACCCGGCTGTTATCAGCTCACCTCCTCCTATGCTGTAAGCAGAGTTGTGCACAGAAGCACCTGCCCTACATACTCTCATCTTGCGCCACCCGGCTACTTTTTCATACCACCCGGCTAGAAAAAATTTCTGGAGAGAACACTGACCTCTATATATGCTTTCAATAGTGGTAATCATTAAAGGGACTCCGAGCGCCTCTAATGGGCATGCCTTTAAGACTCCGACCAGTAGGGCTGCTCAAATCCGATCTGGGAGACATTCGGATAGTTCTATCCGGATCTCACCCAGTAATGCTGTGCGGTGTGGGCGGGGTCAATCTTACCTGTCTGACGTCTTGTTCGTCCGTCCCTCGGCGCCCCCACAATGCGGTCCAAGCGGCGGTCACGTGATTACAAACACTTCCTCCTTCCGGGTTGAAGGAGGAAGTGTTTGTAATCACGTGACGCGCGTGGACCGCATCGTGGGAGGCGGCGAGGGACGGACGAAGAAGACGTCAGACAGGTAAGCTTGACCCCCCCCCCCCCCGCCCCGCACAGGTTTACTGGGAGATATCCGGATAGCAACTATCCGGATGTCTCCCGGATCGGATTTGAGCAGCCCTACTGACCAGTACTGCAAAGTACTTAAAGATGCATACCTTTCTGTAGCTTGTGCTCTCCTCTTTCATTTGATGCCTGAATCACCGTTTTACACCAAATAGTTTTCGTTAGATTTTAATTTAAAAATTGCGGCTGCCATCGTGGCTGTTATAACGTCCGGGTCACCCCTGTCTTCTCTGTTAGAGAAGTGCATCACTGAATGAAGCAGGAAGAGGAAGTGACACGCATGGCCATTGCAAGAGGCTCCTCCAGAGGGGCCATAGCACGACTTTGTTGGAAGTCGTCTGGCTTAAAGGCATGCTCATGAGAGGTGCTCGGAGTCCCTTTAAAGAGCATGAGGAGAACACTGCTTGACTATTAAGGCATGATGCCCATGGCAACTGTAACTATAACAACCTCCCTGATACATCTCCTACAATAATGACATAATCCAGACCTCACCAGAAACTATGACATCATTCATGCAGCATCAATTTATAACCGTAATGACATCACCCACGTCTCGGACATCCTCATCCATACTAATGACATTATGCTTGGGATATATCTACACAAAGCTGGTGACCACGGGGGCCCTTCAGGGAGCTCACGACACTCCCACCAGTCTTTTCTGAGGGGCCAAGTTATACAAATCGCAGCAAGAAAGAAACAAAGCAAACAAAAGTCTCGGCTGTGGCAAACAAACTGCTCTCTGATGCAGCAGGGAGGCGATCGGTAACTAAGGCCACCAACTCCTTTCTATGGCCAAGTTCTAAGAGCACGCCAATTACAGGAGGGAGGGAGAGGAAGGCATAGAAGCTACTCCCCGAGAAATGGGATTATTTACCCCAATGCCAGAGGAAGCACAGCACAACCACCGCAGCGCAACCATCACAGCGCAACCATCCCAGCGCAACCACCACAGCACAACCACCGCAGCACAACCATCGCAGCACAACCATCGCAGCGCAACCATCACAGTGCATCCATCACAGCACAACCATCACAGCGCAACCACCACAGCACAACCACCACAGCACAACCACCACAGCACAACCACCACAGCGCAACCACCACAGCGCAACCACCACAGCGCAACCATCGCAGCACAACCATCCCAGCACAACCTTCCAAGCACAACCTCCACAGCACCACCATCACAGCACCACCATCACAGCACCACCATCACAGCACAACCTTCCCAGCACAACCTCCACAGCACCACCATCACAGCACCATCATCACAGCACCACCATCCCAGCACCACCATCACAGCACAACCACCCCAGCACAACCATCACAGCGCAACCATCCCAGCGCAACCACCACAGCACAACCACCGCAGCACAACCATCGCAGCGCAACCATCACAGCGCAACCATCACAGTGCAACCATCACAGTGCAACCATCACAGCGCAACCATCACAGCGCAACCACCACAGCGCAACCACCACAGCACAACCACCACAGCGCAACCACCACAGCGCAACCACCACAGCGCAACCACCACAGCACAACCACTGCAGCGCAACCATCGCAGCACAACCATCGCAGCACAACCATCGCAGCACAACCATCACAGCACAACCATCCCAGCACAACCATCCCAGCACAACCTTCCCAGCACAACCATCACAGCACCACCATCACAGCACAACCTTCCCAGCACAATCTCCACAGCACAACCTCCACAGCACCACCATCACAGCACCACCATCACAGCACCATCATCACAGCACCACCATCACAGCACCATCATCACAGCACCACCATCACAGCACAACCACCCCAGCACAACCATCGCAGCACAACCACCACAGCACCACTATCACAGCACCACAATCACAGCACCACCATCACAACACAACCTTCCCAGCACAACCTCCACAGCACAACCATCACAGCACCACCATCACAGCACCACCATCACAGCACAACCATCGCAGCACAACCATCCCAGCACAACCTTCCCAGCACAACCTCCACAGCACAATCACCACAGCACAACCATCCCAGCCCAACTATCCCAGCACAGCCATCACAGCACAACCACCGCAGCACAACCAAAAACAACCATCCCAGCACAACCATCCCAGCACGTCCATCCCAGCACGTCCATCCCAGAATAACCACCACAGCACAACCATCCCCAGCACAACCATCCCAGCACAACCATCCCAGCACAACCATCCCAGCACAACCTCCACAGCACAACCACCACAGCACAACCATCCCAGCACCACAATCACAGCACTACCATCACAGCACCACCATCACAGCACCACCATCACAGCACCACCATCACAGCACCACCATCACAGCACCACCATCACAACACAACCATCGCAGCACAACCTTCCCAGCACAACCTCCACAGCACAACCACCACAGCACAACCACCACATCACAACCATCCCAGCACAACCATCACAGCCCAACCATCCAAGCACAGCCATCACAGCACAACCAAAAACAACCATCCCAGCACAACCATCACAGCACAACCATCGCAGCACAACCATCGCAGCACAACCATCGCAGCACAACCAGCACAGATCAACCAGCACAGCACAACCAGCACAGCACAGCCATCACAGCACAACCAGCACAGCACAACCATCCCAGCCCAACCACCACAGCACAACCATCCCAGCACAACCACCACAGCACAACCACCACAGCACAACCACCACAGCACAACCACCACAGCGCAACCACCACAGCGCAACCACCACAGCGCAACCACCACAGCACAACCATCACAGCGCAACCACCACAGTGCAACCACCACAGCACCACCATCACAGCACCACCATCACAGCACAACCTTCCCAGCACAACCTCCACAGCACCACCATCACAGCACCATCATCACAGCACCACCATCACAGCACCACCATCACAGCACAACCACCCCAGCACAACCATCACAGCGCAACCATCCCAGCGCAACCACCACAGCACAACCACCGCAGCGCAACCATCACAGTCCAACCATCACAGTGCAACCATCACAGCGCAACCATCACAGCGCAACCACCACAGCGCAACCACCACAGCGCAACCACCACAGCGCAACCACCACAGCGCAACTACCACAGCGCTACCACCACAGCGCAACCACCACAGTGCAACCACCACAGCGCAACCATCGCAGCGCAACCATCGCAGCACAACCATCGCAGCACAACCGTCACAGCACAACCATCACAGCACAACCATCCCAGCACAACCTTCCCAGCACAACCATCACAGCACCACCATCACAGCACAACCTTCCCAGCACAATCTCCACAGCACAACCTCCACAGCACCACCATCACAGCACCACCATAACAGCACCATCATCACAGCACCACCATCACAGCACAACCACCCCAGCACAACCATCGCAGCACAACCACCACAGCACCACTATCACAGCACCACCATCACAGCACCACCATCACAACACTACCTTCCCAGCACAACCTCCACAGCACAACCATCCCAGCACAACCATCACAGCACAACCATCGCAGCACAACCATCGCAGCACAACCATCGCAGCACAACCATCGCAGCACAACCAGCACAGATCAACCAGCACAGCACAACCAGCACAGCACAGCCATCACAGCACAACCAGCACAGCACAACCATCCCAGCCCAACCACCACAGCACAACCATCCCAGCACAACCACCACAGCACAACCACCACAGCACAACCACCACAGCAGCACAACCACCACAGCACAACCACCACAGCACAACCACCACAGCGCAACCACCACAGCGCAACCACCACAGCACAACCATCACAGCGCAACCACCACAGCGCAACCACCACAGCACCACCATCACAGCACCACCATCACAGCACAACCTTCCCAGCACAACCTCCACAGCACCACCATCACAGCACCATCATCACAGCACCACCATCACAGCACCACCATCACAGCACAACCACCCCAGCACAACCATCACAGCGCAACCATCCCAGCGCAACCACCACAGCACAACCACCGCAGCACAACCATCGCAGCGCAACCATCACAGCCCAACCATCACAGCGCAACCATCACAGCGCAACCATCACAGCGCAACCATCACAGCGCAACCACCACAGCGCAACCACCACAGCGCAACCACCACAGCGCAACCACCACAGCGCAACCACCGCAGCGCAACCATCGCAGCGCAACCATCGCAGCGCAACCATCGCAGCACAACCGTCACAGCACAACCATCACAGCACAACCATCCCAGCACAACCTTCCCAGCACAACCATCACAGCACAACCTTCCCAGCACAATCTCCACAGCACAACCTCCACAGCACCACCATCACAGCACCACCATCACAGCACCATCATCACAGCACCACCATCACAGCACAACCACCCCAGCACAACCATCGCAGCACAACCACCACAGCACCACTATCACAGCACCACCATCACAGCACCACCATCACAACACTACCTTCCCAGCACAACCTCCACAGCACAACCACCACAGCACCACCATCACAGCACCACCATCACAGCACAACCATTGCAGCACAACCATCCCAGCACAACCTTCCCAGCACAACCTTCCCAGCACAACCTCCACAGCACAATCACCACAGCACAACCATCCCAGCCCAACTATCCCAGCACAGCCATCACAGCACAACCACCGCAGCACAACCAAAAACAACCATCCCAGCACAACCATCCCAGCACGTCCATCCCAGCACGTCCATCCCAGCACGTCCATCCCAGAATAACCACCACAGCACAACCATCCCCAGCACAACCATCCCAGCACAACCATCCCAGCACAACCTCCACAGCACAACCTCCACAGCACAACCTCCACAGCACAACCATCCCAGCACCACAATCACAGCACTACCATCACAGCACCACCATCACAGCACCACCATCACAGCACCACCATCACAACACAACCATCGCAGCACAACCTTCCCAGCACAACCTCCACAGCACAACCACCACAGCACAACCACCACATCACAACCACCACATCACAACCATCCCAGCACAACCATCACAGCCCAACCATCACAGCACAGCCATCACAGCACAACCAAAAACAACCATCCCAGCACAACCATCCCAGCACAACCATCCCAGCACAACCATCCCAGCACAACCATCCCAGCACAACCTCCACAGCACAACCACCACAGCACAACCATCCCAGCACCACAATCACAGCACTACCATCACAGCACTACCATCACAGCACCACCATCACAGCACCACCATCACAACACAACCTTCCCAGCACAACCTCCACAGCACAACCACCACAGCACAACCACCACATCACAACCATCCCAGCACAACCATCACAGCCCAACCATCCCAGCACAGCCATCACAGCACAACCAAAAACAACCATCCCAGCACAACCATCACAGCACAACCATCGCAGCACAACCAGCACAGATCAACCAGCACAGCACAACCAGCACAGCCATCACAGCACAACCAGCACAGCACAACCATCCCAGCCCAACCACCACAGCACAACCATCCCAGCACAACCACCACAGCACAACCACCACAGCACAACCACCACAGCGCAACCACCACAGCGCAACCACCACAGCGCAACCATCACAGCGCAACCATCACAGCGCAACCATCACAGCGCAACCATCCCAGCGCAACCACCCCAGCGCAACCACCCCAGCACAACCACCGCAGCACAAGCATCGCAGCACAACCATCGCAGCACAACCATCGCAGCACAACCATCGCAGCACAACCATCGCAGCACAACCATCGCAGCACAACCAGCGCAGCACAACCAGCACAGCACAACCAGCACAGCACAACCAGCACAGCACAACCAGCACAGCACAACCACCGCAGCCCAACTATCCCAGCCCAACCACCACAGCACAACCACCACAGCACAACCACCACAGCACAACCACCACAGCACAACCACCACAGCGCAACCACCACAGCGCAACCATCGCAGCACAACCATCCCAGCACAACCATCGCAGCACAACCATCACAGCGCAACCATCACAGCCCCCACATTCAGCGGAGCTGTGGCAGAGGATTTCTCAGAGCAGGCATGGGGAGGGTGGGGGATACTACAGGTTGTGGGACAGTGATTCCGATTAGGGGTATCGGCAATATAATGGTCTATACTGAGGAGCTTCTGACATCTTTACTTTTCCTAACTTGCCCCCATAATGAAAAGCAAACAGTGCTCCAGCAGCCTGCTTTGTACTGCAGGTAACATTAGTGCACATCCCTATTCAAAGTGTTGAAGAGAACCTGTAACAAAAAAAAGTTCCCCTGGGGGGTACTCACCTGGGGAGGGGGAAGCCTCAGGGTCCCAATGATGCTTCCCCCTCCCCTGTAGCTGCAGGCAGTCCAGCAATGGCTCCCCCGAAGTGTCCCGGAATCCTCCCTCGACAAGCCTGACAAGCGCTGATTTATTTACCTTCCCTGGCTCCAGCGGGGGCGCTGTTGTGGCTCTCAGCACGGAGATAGGCGGAAATAGCCGATCTCAGTGAGGTCTGCTCTACTATGCAGGCGCAGGAGACTTGCAGGAGACTTGCGCCTGCGCAGTAGAGCGGGCCGACAGCGATCGCTATTTCCGCCTATCTCCGAGCGGAGAGCCGATACTGCGCCTGCGCTGGAGCCGGGAAGGTAAATATTTACATCCCCGCCGTTCCAGGACCTTTTTTGCAGTCGCCGTGGGACACAGGAGGACGGGGGAAGCCTTGATAGGATCCGGAGGCTTCACCCACCCGAGGTGAGTACCCCCCAGGGGAGCTTTTCTTTGTTACAGGTTTTCTTTAAGGTGGCCATACATCTCTTGATTTAGTGGGCAATCGACCCGCCCCCAATCAGCGGGTAGTGGACGAATTACAGTGTTTTTGCAGTAATTTGCGCTCCATTCTATTGACGGCGCCAAAATTACTCACTGAGCGTCGCTATAGCGGTAATTCCTATTACGGCCTACATTGGTGCTGGTTGCGCCCACATCTCCTGCGCTGTTTTTACAACGCTCGTCCCAAAAAGCTTTGCATCCCTCCCACATAGAAGCACCCCTTGAAAAGTGTGTGTAAGGCCCAGTGCAAGCCAAAAACCTCTAGCAGATCCGCAAAACGCTAGAGGTTTTTGAAGCAGATTTCAGGGCGATTTTAGGCATGTGTAGAGAGGTTTTCTAAACATGCTTAGCGGTTTTTTGGAGCGTTTTTGTGTAGCAGATTTCATATATTGTTACAGTAAAACTGTTACTGAACAGCTACTGTAACAAAACGCCTGGAAAGCCGCTCTGATCTAGCGTTTCTCAGAGAGTTTCTCCACTTTCCTATACTTTACATCGAGGCAGAAACGCCTCAGAAATCTAAAAAATGCTGCAGCCCCCGAGTGTGTGTTTGTGGAAAAAACGAACCGCTCTGGTCTGCACCAGCCCATTCACTTTCATTAGCCAAGTGGTTTTCCCTCTGCAAGCGTTTTGAGAAACGCTCAGGAACCGCTCTGATGTGCACCGTCCCGTTCACTTTAATTAGCCAAGCGGTTTTCCCTCTGCAAGCGTTTTGAGAAACGCTTCAGAACCGCTCTGGTGTGCACCAGCCCTGAGTGGTGTGAGTGCCACGCCCACTCCCAGAGGTGGAGGCTGGACCACCGCAACGATGCGAGTCCTAGACAAAAGCCCCAGTGTGATATCATCATTGGGACTGACAGGGGGCTAGGTGAGTATAACATGGGGTTTGGGGGGAATGGCAACCTTAACCTCCTTGGTGGTAACCCCGTGTGTGACACGGGGTAAGCCGCCGGAGGGTTCCGCTCAGGCCCTGCTGGGCCGATTTAGATAATTTTTTTTCTGCTAGCTGCGTGTGCATAACGGTCACCGCCGCTACCCGCCTATTCGCCGCTATCCGCCGCGCCACGCCCCCCAGACCCCTTTCGCTGCCTGGCCAATCAGTGCCAGACAGCGCTGAGGGGTGGATCGGAGCACCCGCTGATGTCACAACGTCGATGACGTCATCGCGATCGTCGCCATTGCGACGGGGAAGCCCATACAGGGAATCTCGTTCAGAACGGGATTCCCTGCAGGGTAAAAGCGCCGGCGGTGATCGGAGGGGTGGGAGGGATAGCGAAGGGAGGGGGAAAGCATGTAGCTAGCGCTAGGCTAGCTACATGCTTTCAAAAAAAATTACAAAAAATAGTGCTGCGCTTCCCCCTGGCGGAGTTATATTTAAAAGAAGTAGGGTTACAGAAATGGGCTTTTATGGGCCAGAGAAAAGTTACAAAGCTTACAAAGACCACGATCTCTGGGCAAGCCAAAGTGATGGATCTGTCAGGCCTGTCTGGTCAATGACTACAATTCAGAGCATATGCCCATATGACTGACCCAGAGCCCAGCCTGTAACACCTGCGCAAACTCCTACCTAACACAATACTATAGTAACCCTGCAGGTAGATGTAGCATACAGCCTGATAGGTAGCAATCCACCGAACAGAACCTGGTAATACTTAGTAAGCAATGGCACAGTAGATATATAATAGTCACCTGAGGCCTGGAGGATAAGGCTATACAGACGAGACAGTCAGATGACTGCAGTGTCAGGAGTTCCAGGTGAGTAGCAAGGCAGTCCAGGTATTACTTTCCAGAGATAGCGTAGTCAAGCAATCCGAGGTTGGTCAAGGCAGAGTTCATGCAAATCCATGTCCAAGCAGAAGGTCAAACCAGGCAGCAATCAAGCTTCTACCAGGTACAACAGCAAGGTTGGCAACAGGAAATCCAGCAGAGATAAACATGGTCAGGATATAAGGCAGTAGTCGGCGACAGGAAATCCAGCAGAGATAAATGTGGTCAAGATATAAGGCAATAGTCGACAACAGGAATCCAAGGTAGTGAGCACATACTCAGCAACAAGCCAAAGCTAATGCTATCACGGACGATGACTGGGGGCGCTCACTGGGTTTAAATACAAGCGCTAACCAATCAACACAAACAGAATTGAAAAGCAACCAATCATCATTCAGCGTGTCAGCTGATACGCAGGGAAAACGTGAGCTACTATTTACATCTGCGAAGCGCGTACTGGAAACGCGTCCTCCGCTTATCCAATGGCCTCTGAGAACCACCCTGCGTTCCAGTGACGTCAGCGGCTCGCTGAGACCCAGAAATCCGAGCTGCAGCCCGGGTCTCGGCGTTACGCCGCCGTACAAACACCGCAGACCTTACAGGATCACAGAATATAGCCCTGGAGCTTTGGCAGACCAGCCTCACTGACTTCTGGCAAAATGACTGCCAGCATAAAATGTGATTGCTTTCATACAGTTTCTACATGCAGATGTGGAATGTAAATGACAGAGCTGCTTTATAGGATACCCGAAGTGACATGTGACATGATGAGATAGACATGTGTATGTACAGTGCCTAGCACACAAATAACTAGGCTGTGTTCCTTTTTTTCTTTCTCTGCCTGAAAGAGTTAAATATCAGGTATGTAAGTGGCTGACTCAGTCCTGACTCAGACAGGAAGTGACTACAGTGTGACCCTCACTGATAAGAAATTCCAACTACAAAACACTTTCCTAGCAGAAAAGGGTTTCTGAGAGCAGGAAAAAGATAAAAAGTGTCAATAGTTGGTAGATTTTAGGTCTGGCATACTTCAATGAATGTGTCATTGAGCAAAAACAATAAAACAGTTAAAACTTAAAAAGTAGATTTAAACATAAAATAAAACTGTAGAATATCTTAAAAAGTCATTTTTTAGGAGAAGGGGGATAGATACAGTTGTTTGTTTCATTAGTTTATTTCCACTTCGGGTGTCCTTTACCATTAAGTGCCAAGCCCCAAGACCCCTCCTCCCCCTGGCTACACACTGACATGGGATTATCGCCGCAATACTACCATATCCACACAGGAAAACATATATCTCACGCAAGAGGCGACTGAAAGAGGCAACATTGTTGCAGCTTTTTCATTACAAAGAACCTGTACACACTTTTCCCAGAATTTTATTGCGCTTATCATGTGATCTTGGACAAGGCACATAATAGAGTCATACAAGGCTAAAAATGATTCCATTGTACAAGATAGGCTGAAGACGTCAATGTAATAATCACATAAGCAGTACAACACCGTCCTCTGATAATGATATTAGTAATACCGTAATAACATAAGCCATTGTGTATCAGACGCATCTCTGTATTGGTTCTCTCAATAGACACCACAAAGGACGGGTTTCTTTTTATTTAGAATATGTTCCTTATTTCTCACTGCAGTGAAAGGAACATCAAGAAACAGGAAGTGTGGCGGAAACTTCCCACTGAGGGGGTACAGACAGCAATAAGAAGCAAACAGATACTGAATCCCCTCCAATAAAGGGAACCTTAACTGAGAGGGATATGGACATATAATTATAGTACTTACAGCACGACGTCAACAAGCAAGTCTGCCCGGGGGCCAGATCAATACACAAATCAGCACGTGTGTAGATCTGGTCTCTTCCCAAAGCTCTGCTGCACTACAGATGCCTCTAGACAGACGCAGGTGCAGTTTTTTTTTCATTTATATGACGTACTGACACTTCCAGGAGGCATTTTAAAAGTGATGCTTCAGCTTGGTGAAGATGTCAAGATAAACTGAATCAAAGGTTAGAGTGATATGGAGGCTGCCATATTTATTTCCTTTTGGATCTGAGATGAAAAACTAACTATAACAAGTAACTTGTCTATATATCTCATCTAAAGTTTAGAGACAAAGTTCTGTGATACAATGAGAGCAGCCATGTTCTTCTTGTGATCATGACACACAGACAAGCTGCTCTGCATCTCCAGCCCTCAGCCTGTGAAAACTCCACTCCCCTCTCCTCTGCCTCTGAAATCTATGGCTAGTAACACCTCCTTCTCCTCCTCCTGCCCAGACTGAGCTCCCATAAGCCCTTGCTACATGGGACGCATAGTGCCTAGGCGCTGGAGAAGCTGTGGGCGAGACTTGTTTAGTTTATAGGGAATTAGCGTATTAAAACAAAACAAAACAAGTATTTGGCTTGATGAATGTCCTATAAACTATATGAAAGGAACACAATTATGCAATGAGTAAAAATGTATCTCGCATCCACTTTTAAGCAATACCGGGTGCCTGGCCGTCCTGCTGATCCTCTGCCTCTATACTTATAGCCATAGACCCTGAACAAGCATGCAGCAGATCAGGTGACTCTCACATTATTGTCAGATCTGACAAGATTAGCTGCATGCTTGATTCCGCTGTTATTCAGACAATACTGCAGCCAAATAGATCAGCAGAACTGCCAGGCAACTGGTACTGTTTAAAAGGAAACAAATATGGCAGCCTCCATATTCCTCTCACCTCGAATTCACTTTAAAGGATAAGTGTACTCACAAACCTACTAAATAAAACTATAAAGTCTGGTACACACCCTGCAACCTTCACTACAGATCCTATTTGAGCAAGTGAGCAGATCAATTACACACATATCCAATATTTTCCAATTTCTTATCTGATTGGATATAGATCAAAAATTGATCGAAAGAACCTACACACGGAGCGGTATTTTGCATCATATTTTTCAGCATGTCTACTCTTCTAATCAAGATTTTGAGCTTGGGATCGCTGGCAATCAGTAGGCTGTATATTTCCTTCCCTGATCTGATCATTTTCGCAATCGGGAAAAAGAGATAAAGTGAAAATTGCATGGTGTATACCAGCCCTAAACCGGGTCCGAGATGAAAAACTAACTATAACACGTAACTTGTCTATATATCTTATCTAAAGTTTAGATCCTTTACACAGCAAATCTAGCTGCAAACAGCTTCAACAGTTTATGATTATTTATTCCTGTGATACAATGAGGGCAGCCATGTTCTGTTTGTCACATTGTCACAGGCTGAGGGCTGGAGATGCTATCAGCTTGCCTGTGTGTAAATTCAGTCCCCTCTTCTCCTCCCCTCTGCCTCTGAAATCAATGGCTAGTAACCACCTCCTCCTGCCCAGACTGAGCTCCCATAAGCCCTTGCTACAGTGCCAAGGCACAAAAGGAGCTGTGGGCGGGGCTTGTTTAGTTTATAGGGAATTAGAGTATTAAAACAAAAACAAAAAAGTATTTGGCTTGAGGAATGCCCTATAAACTATATGAAAGGAACACAATTATGCAATGAGTAAAAGTTTATCTCGGATCCACTTTAAACCAATGCATGATCTGCACACTGAGTCTGCTACCGGTCTCGTCTTCTTAGACCTAATGTGCAGATATGGGACTCACAGCTCAGATATAGAAGTAATGCTGTTATACACAGGGTGGGAAGCACTGAATGCTGGGAGCTGCTTGTGAAAGTGCTACAGCAAAGTTTGGTGTACATGTATAGGCTGCTGGGAAAGGAGAAGTACATGTAAACAATAAGCAGCCAGGTGATTCTCAAATCTCTTCAGTAGGCAATATCAGTAACGCATCATAATAGCATTAAAGAGAACCTGTAATAAAGGAAAGTGCCCCTGGGGGGTATGTACCTAAGGAGGGAGAAGCCTCTGAATCCTAATGAAGCTTACCCCTTATGCTAAGAACACACGATACAATTTTCTGGGAGATTTATCTGCCAGATAGTTTTTTTTTCAACATGTTCGATCTGAATTTCAATCGATTTCCGTTCACTTTTATGGAAATCGATTGAAATTCAGATCGGACATGCTGGGAAAAAAATCGATCTGGCAGGTAAATCTGGCAGAAAATTGTATCGTGTGTACTTAGCAATACTCCTGAGCAGCATCAATCCTGCGCTGGCTCCCTCGATCAGCAGCCGATGGCAATAGTTACCGATGTGATGAAGAGCAGAGGCAGTACCATCTCCCCCCTCTGGCTTTAGCAGAAATAGCTAAGCCTGATCGAGTCTGCTCTACTAAACAGGCATCTTGCCCCTGCGCAGCAGAACGGAACCCGATCAAGCTCAGCTACTTCCGCCAGAGCCCGAAGGGGGAGATAGTAATGCCCCTGCTCTGCATCACATAGGGAAATATCGCTGCACACATCTGCTGACAAGCTGGATGGTGGATTTACAGGGATGCCAGCGCTGGATTGGAGCTACACAGGAGGACAGGGGAGGCCTCATTAGAAGTCAGAGGCTTCTCCCTCCTAAAGCAAGTACCCAATAGGAGCACTTGTTTTCCTTACAGGTTTTCTTTAAAGGACTTTAAAGGACAACTGAAGTGAGAGTGATATGGAGGCTGCCATCTTTATTTCCTTTTAAAGAGACTCTATAACAAAAAAATAGTTCCCCCAATGAGGCTTCCCCCTCCCCTGTAGCTACAGGAAATCCAGCGCTGGCTCCCCTGAAGTGTCCCGCAATCCTCCCCCGACAAGCCTGACAAGCTACATTTATTTACCTTTCCTGGCTCCAGCGGGTGGCGCTGTTGCGGCTCTCAGCACGGAGATAGGCGGGAATAGCCGATCTCTGTCGGGTCCGCTCTACTGCGCAGGCACAGGAAACTTGTGCCTGCGCAGTAGTGGGGTCCGACAGCAATCGGCTATTTCCGACGATCTCCGAGGCAGAGAGCCGATACTGCGCCTGCGCTGGAGCCGGGAAGGTAAATATTTACATCCCTGCTGTTCCGGGACCTTTTTCGCCGCCGCCGTGGGACTCAGGAGGACGGAGGAAGCCTCGATAGGATCCGGAGGCTTCCCCCACCCGAGGGGAGTACCCCCCAGAGGAACTTTTTCTTGTTACAGGTTTTCTTTAAACAATGCAAATTGCCTGGCTGTCCTGCTGAACCTCTGCCTAATTTTACCCACAGCCCCAGAACAAGCATGCAGATCAGATGTTTCTGATTGAAGTCAGATGCTTGTTTCAGGTGTGTGATTCAGACACTAATGATGCATGAAAAATCAGCAGGACAGCCAGGCAACTGGTATTGTTTAATAGGTAATAAATATGGCAGCCTCCATATCCATTTCAGGTCAGTTGGCAATTTGTATGCTATCAGTATATTATTCCATTGAACATAAACTATTCTGAAAAGCCGAAAGAAGCTGCGTTATTCTAAGCGCACTAGCTGCTATATACTCTATATACCCATAGGAGGTAACGGCTGCAACATTAGATGTGTAACAGACACAGTAGGTAAGATTGAAATGGCATCTCAGGGACAGTGTGGTCACCAGGGTAATTTGTGACTTATGCCTCAGTCATGGCACTAGTTCTCACTGATCAGGTAAACCTCACTCATAATTGCTAGCTTGCCTATATCATGGCTGCATAAGTATTTACAAATATACACTAATAGCAGAACAATAACAAATCATTCAATGGCGCTGGGCTGCCCTCCTGTAAAAAAAAAAAAAAAAAAAAGCCTTAAAGTGAGCTCATCACCCATAAGGAATCCATTTTGTGGCATGAGCCAATATTTTATAAATACAGCCTAATGATTTTCTAGACATCTCAGTTATGTCACAACTGAACTGATTCTTAGGACTGCTGGCTTAGCCTACAAAATGGCTGCTTCTATAAATATACACACATGAGTTATTAATACCATCCCTTTAATTCCCGTGCTTTCTCAAAATCCTGTTATATCAACCTCACCCAATACTTATCAGCAGACGATCAGCTGTTCTGTACCCAAAACAAAAACAAATTCACGCTGCCCCTTTTAATTAGCGGTATTTAAACATATCTTAACCCAAATTCGTCAGGACCAATCATAATTTGCGCTGACATCAGTGCCACCCAATCCCCAGTCAGTATAGTTCTAATCCTCGCTTGTCACCTTTTTTACATTCAGCTGTAAAGGAAAAGATATTGTCTACTGCTATAATGAAGTCTATTCTGAGATAAGACTGCCATTTAAAGATCTGATGATTCGCTCGTGCGAAGCCAGCTCTCATTTACAAACGTGACTTGAGGAACTAGCTCACAGAATAAAGTCTTGCATTTAGCAGGCAGACATGCCACAATCCAGTGCTCCGACTTGCAATCATATAAATCTAGTTAGGAAATCGCAGCATGTCATTAATCCTGTTTATTTGATCATCCAATTGATTTCAAGTTGAAAACAGAAAAAAAAGCGATTTGATTCAGCAGAAGATACCGGTTACACGAGGCGATCTGTGGGCAATCTCGCAGTATCACGCCAGACAACCACCTGCATGCCAAGCATATCTCTCTAACCACCGCTAAAATAGAACGCTGTCAGGTTTATTACTACATGTAAACAAACGAAAACCAGTTTTATAGCAGTAGAAAATGTAATGCTGGGAATACACGGTTCGTTTTGTAGCTGATTAGATGGTTCGATAGATCATTTCCGACATGTACGATCTCCCTTTCGATCCTTTGGCCATTCGATTTCTGATAGAAGTGAATGCAAAAAGATAAAAAAAACGAACGGAAGATAAGAGAATTGAGAGCTGAAATCGAGCGGCAAAAATGATCGAGAGCAAAAACGCACAGCAAAAACGAACCGTGTATCCCCAGCGTAACGCTGAATTGAAGAAGAATTGAAGGGAGATCCAAAAAGCAGATTTTATGTTGAAACTGAACTGGGATGCATCACAAGATCACAATCAGATATAGGATTGTAACGTGTATGGATGGGACACATGGTGCGTCCCCGCACGCGATGCGCCGCTTGATTCCGAGCCGCTCGATTATTTCCGATCGTGTTTCGATGATTCTTAGGTCGATTCTCATGTAAAGTATGCCAAATTGACCTAACGATCCATCGAAACGTGAATCGGACATGTCGGAAATAATCGAGCGGCCGGGAATCGAGCGGGGCATCGAGTGCGGGAACGCACCGTGTGTACCCAGCATAAGGTAGTTATTAACATCAGGACACAATTCATGACAGCACACAATAACTACAAACACTGATCTAGCAGGGATAATAATGTAACAGGTGTCACCTGACCTCTTGGGGGATGTCTCGGAGTGCCTAGGTGAGCTGATGTCTCTGGCTTCGCTGTGTCGGACGTCTGCGGTCTCTCTGGCTGGTGGGTTTCATCGGTCAGGTAGCTGTGCAGAGATACCTGTCATTGGGGTGTCTCTTGGCTGTCTCTCTCAGTGCATGAAGGTCTCTTCTGTCACTCAGAGGATAGCTGTCTCTTGTCACTCAGAGGATGGCTGTATCTCTCTCTCTCTTCTCTTCTGTCACTCAAGAGGGTGGATGTCTCTTCTGTCACTCAGAGGGTGGCTGACTCTTGTGTCACTCGGAGGATAGCTGTCTCTTCTGTCACTCAGAGGATGGCTGTCTCTCTCTCTCTCAGTGCATGGAGGTCTCTTCTGTCACTCAGAGGGTGGCTGTC
Organism: Hyperolius riggenbachi; assembly: GCF_040937935.1. Taxonomy (NCBI): domain Eukaryota; kingdom Metazoa; phylum Chordata; class Amphibia; order Anura; family Hyperoliidae; genus Hyperolius; species Hyperolius riggenbachi. The sequence goes on along the minus strand of NC_090657.1, from coordinate 14,100,070 downwards.
TCTTCTGTCACTCAGAGGATGGCTGTCTCTTCTGTCACTCAGAGGATGGCTGTCTCAGAGGATGGCTGTCTCTTCTGTCACTCAGAGGATGGCTGTCTCTTCTGTCACTCACAGGATGGCTGTCTCTTCTGTCACTCAGAGGCTGGCTGTCTCAGAGGATGGCTGTCTCTTCTGTCACTCAGAGGATGGCTGTCTCTTCTGTCACTCACAGGATGGCTGTCTCTTCTGTCACTCAGAGGCTGGCTGTCTCTCTCAGTACATGGAGGTCTCTTCTGTCACTCAGAGGGTGACTGTCTCTTCTGTCACTCAGAGGATGGCTGTCTCTTGTGTCTCCTCTGCTGTCTCTCTAGGGGGAGTGTCCATAGCCACAGACAGCAAGCTGTGTGCCCAGCAGGCTTCTAGTTATTAGTCCAGCCTGGTCTCTTCACATCACTCCCCCCTTCTCTCTTGCTGTCTCTCTGCCTCCCTTCCTTGCAGTCTCTCCCTTTTGGATCTTGCAGTCTCTCTCCCAGGCACCAACAACAACATTCAGTGACGTCACCCTGGGGGGTCACGTGACTCCCTGGCCCTAAAAATAGCCTGCCAGTGCAAAGGCGTGACTTGCAAATGAGGGGGTGTGGCCAGACAGATGAAAAAAAAACCTGCGTCCCTTTTAAAGGAGCCATAACCCCTCTTTGCTGCCAGCTCCTGGTGTTACTGTGCGCATAGGAAAGCTTTAACTACTGTCACAGTAGCCTGAAAGGAATTATTATGATACATTTGTTTCTGTTGTGATGACAGATCTTCATTCCTCTTTCTACACAGGAGTGAGCGAGATATTTAAAGGGAACCCGATGGGGAGAGGGAATATGGAGGCTGCCATATGTATTTCCTTTTAAAGAGAACCTGTAACAAAAAAAAAGTTCCCCTGGGGGGTCCTCACCTCGGGAGGGGGAAGCCTCAGGGTCCCAATGATGCTTCCCTATCCCTGTAGCTGCAGGCAATTTAGCGCTGGCTCCCCCTGAAGCGTCCCGGAATCCTCCCTCGATAAGCGCTGATATATTTACCTTCCCTGGCTCCAGCGGGGGGCACTGTTGCGGCTCTCAGCACGGAGATAGGCGGAAATAGCCGATCTCTGTCGGGTCCGCTCTACTACGCAGGCGCAGGAGACTTGCAGGAGACTTGTGCCTGTGCAGTAGAGCGGCCCGACAGCGATCAGCTATTTCCGCCCATCTCCGAGTGGAGAGCCAATACTGCGCCTGCGCTGGTGCCGGGAAGGTAAATATTTACATCCCTGCTGTACCGGGAGCTTTATCGCCGCCGCCGTGGGACCGAGGAGGACGGGGGAAGCCTCGATAGGATCTGGAGGCTTCCCCCACCCCAGGTGATTACCCCCGAGGGGAGGATATTTTCATTACAGGTTGCCTGGCAGTTCTCCTGATCCTGTGTCTCTAACACTTTTTGCCATAGCCCCTGAAAAAGTATATGAGGATCAGGCGCTCTGACTCAATTTCACTGGATAAGCCATATTCTATAGCCAAATCCATGACTATCTTGGTCGCGGATTTTGCTGCTCATGGAGGCAGAGCTTAGGGCTGCAGCTCTGCCTCCATGCATGTCAATCTCTGCCTCTCCCCCGCCCCTCTCAGTGAAGGAAGATTGAGAGGGGCGGGGAGAGGCGGGGATTGATGCGGGGAGAGGCAGAGCTACAGCCCTAAGCTCTGCCTCAATCAGGAAGCGCTCCCCACAGTTTGCAGAGGGAATTTGGGGGGTATAAACCCCTCGTTTTGCTGCGGGGACGCAGCGTTTTAGCACTAGCTATAGTGCTTAACATTAATACAAGTTAAAATCATTGATTTAATCTCGCTTCAGACTCTCTTTAAAGGATATTTGTTTGTATTGACCTGAGGAAGCGCGCTGAGACCCGTGAAACGCGTTGTCTACAATTAACCACTTTAATAAAGACTCCTTATATCCTATTCGAGTGAGTCTTCTTTGGAGGTAAGACACCTCTTTCTATATTACTGCATAGTTATCATGCTTAGACCCATTAGCAGAAAAACGGAGCACCTCCCAAACCTCTTAAACAGTTATTACCCTCACCCCCTTTAAAGGAGAACTGTAGTGAGAGGTGTATGGAGACTGACATGTTTATTTCCTTTTAAGCAATACCAGTTGCCTGGCTGCCCTGCTGATCCTCTGCCTCTAATACTCTTAGCCCTAGACCCTAAACAAGCATGCAGCAGATCAAGTGTTTCTGACATTTTTGTCAGATCTGACTAGATTAGCTGCTTGCTTGTTTCTGGTGTTATTCACACTACTGCAGGCAGATAGATCAGCAGGGCTGCCAGGCAACTGGTATTGCTTAAAAGGAAATCAATATGGCAGCCTCCATATACCTCTCTCTACAGTTCTCCTTTAACAAAAGGGATATTTTGCACTTTCCACTTGTACACTTGCCCTACCAGTGGAAAGGCTAACAGGAGGAGAGCGACCACCCTGTTCCAGAAGGTTCCGGGATACCGAGCAGGAATGTTTTTTTTTCCGCATGCCTGTATGGTGGTTGCAGGACTGCAACCCATCCTTGTGAGTATAAATTACCCACAATTACTTACCTGCCGATACTGCACTATTGGGCTCGCGGTCTCCCCCCCCCCCCTTTTCTACAGGCCGGAGGATCTTCTTTCTCATTGTGAAGGGACCTCCAGAGACCTGGACCAACTCTAATGCTGGGTACACACTATGAGATTTTATGACCGATTTACTGTCAGATCGATTATCTCCAACATCTCCGATTTGCTTTCTGATCGATTTCCGAGCATTTTCCAATCGATTTCCTATTAAAGTTAACGGAAATTGATCGGAAAATGCTTGGATAACGATCGGAAAGCAAATCGGATATGTTGGAAATAATCGATCTGACAGTAAATCGACCATAAAATCTCATAGTGTGTACCTAGCATAAGCCATATTTTTGTTCCAGGTTTTTGACTAAAACACTACATATCAAAAGCATTATTTACAAGGAAATAAATTTGGCAGTTTCCATATCCCTCTCACCTCAGGTTCCCTTTAGGGCCCGTTTCCACCAGTGCGGAAACCGTGCCGAATCCGCAGAGGTTCCCCACAGGCAGGGCAGGGCAGAGGCGAGAGAGGCTCCAGCCTCAGGGCGCAGTGTGGGAGGGGACGCAGGGCGGGGCAGAGGCGAGAGAGGCTCCAGCCTCAGGGCGCAGTGTAGGAGGGGACGCAGGGCGGGGCAGAGGCGAGAGAGGCTCCAGCCTCAGGGCGCAGTGTAGGAGGGCACAGGGGAGGGCCGAGGCAGAGGCGAGAGAGGCTCCAGCCTCAGGGCACAGTGTAGGAGGGCACAGGGGAGGGCCGAGGCAGAGGTGAGAGAGGCTCCAGCCTCAGGGCGCAGTGTAGGAGGGGCGCAGGGCCGAGGCAGAGGCGAGAGAGGCTCCAGCCTCAGGGCGCAGTGTGGGAGAGGACGCAGGGCGGGGCAGAGGCGAGAGAGGCTCCAGCCTCAGGGCGCAGTGTGGGAGGGGACGCAGGGCGGGGCAGAGGCGAGAGAGGCTCCAGCCTCAGGGAGCAGTGTAGGAGGGGACGCAGAGCGGAGAAGAGGTGAGAGGCGCTCCAGCCTCAGGGTGCAGAGTAAGAGGGCACAGGGGCGGGCCAAGGCAGAGGCGAGAGAGGCTCCAGCCTCAGGGCACAGTGTAGGAGGGCACAGGGGCGGGCCAAGGCAGAGGCGAGAGAGGCTCCAGCCTCAGGGCGCAGTGTGGGAGAGGACGCAGGGCGGGGCAGAGGCGAGAGAGGCTCCAGCCTCAGGGCGCAGTGTGGGAGGGGACGCAGGGCGGGGCAGAGGCGAGAGAGGCTCCAGCCTCAGGGAGCAGTGTAGGAGGGGACGCAGAGCGGGGAAGAGGTGAGAGGCGCTCCAGCCTCAGGGTGCAGAGTAAGAGGGCACAGGGGCGGGCCAAGGCAGAGGCGAGAGAGGCTCCAGCCTCAGGGCGCAGTGTAGGAGGGGGCGCACAACTCACTCAGCTATCATTCCTCTATTGTGTTTGAAGCAGAGATAAATAAGAGAAGGGGATACATGGCAGTGACTGCAAGCCACATAACTAGAGATTAAGGTGTTGCGGTATTGGGGCACCTCTTAGTCTAATAGCAATCAGTGTGTGATGGCTGGGGTGGGAGGGATGGAGGGGCCTCTTAGTGTAATAGCAATCAGTGTGTGACGGCTGGGGTGGGAGGGATGGGGGAGGTGCCTCTTAGTGTAATAGCAATCAGTGTGTGACTGCTGGGGTGGGAGGGATGGAGGGGCCTCTTAGTGTAATAGCAATCAGTGTGTGACGGCTGGGGTGGGAGGGATGGGGAGGAGCCTCTTAGTGTAATAGCAATCAGTGTGTGATGGCTGGGGTGGGAGGGAGGGGCCTCTTAGTCTAATAGCAATCAGTGTGTGACGGCTGGGGTGGGAGGGATGGAGGGGCGCACTTTGGTGACTCAGCCTTGGGTGCTGGAGGACCTTGTCCTTGCTCTGCCCACAGGCAAATCGCTCGGGGGAAACTGTGCCATAGGAAATAATGGCGCCGCCAGCCGGATCGCTAGCCCGAGCGATTTGGCCAGCATTGTCCACAGTTTTCGCACGGGAGGCTGCATAGCTGTGCATAGCACGGCTTCTGGGATTCGTCTGCGTTCCCGCAGACCAGGAAGTGCCGCCGCACGTCACCCAGCCACACGCGATGGCTAGTGGAAACGGTCCCTTAAGGTTTACGTGCAGGAAAATGAAACTTGAATATGGAAGCTGCTATTGCTATGCTGTTTAATAGCCAGGTTTGTTTTTTGTTTTTGTATCAACTAGCAATGGAAGTCTCTATATTTCTCTAACTTTTGTTTTTGTTTTTTTTCTTTAACAGGAGTCTGAAGTAAAGATAAAAAAAACACACAAACCGATCCGTACCTATGGAGATGAAAGGCTCTGAGTCCTATAGAGCCTTCCTGTTCTCCTTGCGGTACCTGTGCTACACCGCAGGCTCCCCGTTAGTAGTCTATGACCCATGGCTTGTAGACTGCTCTTTTCCATGTTGGGCTAGCATCATGAGCCCTTTTTATCTCTTTCTTGCTCTCAGAAGTCATTTTCTGCTAGGAAAGGGTTTTATAGTTGGAATTTCTTATCAGTGAGGGTCACACTGTAGTCACTTCCTGTCTGAGTCAGGACTGAGTCAGCCACTTACATACCTGATATTTAACTCTTTCAGGCAGAGAAAGAAAAAAAGGAACACAGCCTAGTTATTTGTGTGCTAGGCACTTTACATAAACATGTCTATCTCATCATGTTACATGTCACTTCGGGTATCCTTTAAGTGGTCTAGTTTACTGAATGGAGGTGTCATATTGGTGACATTTTTACTGTTATAGAACGTCAGCAAAAGTGCTGCACAGCGCAAAAAAAGCAGCCTTTTCATTTATGTTCTCTGAGAAGTCAATGTTATATATCATATATATATGATATTTGTTTGTCCCCGCAATGTACTCGTCAAAACAATGCAAATAGTTTGGGGAACCTGGGATTATCAGTATTGTACTTCCTGTCCAGCAAGGAGTAAGTCACTTGGCAAGGGGCGGCAAAGGGCATGCGAGGTGTGATGTGCGTATGACCATGTTGGCGCACAGGTATAAAGCCGGCATCAAGCATACTGAAATGGTTCAGAAAGAAAACCATATTGGTTCAAAAAGAAAGAAAAAAATTGCTCAGACAGAAGATTGATCATGATATTTAACCTCAATCAAAGGCAGGGCAGTTATGTAAAAATGTATATGTGGTTAAAATACTCTGCATGCCCTGCCTATTAAAAGCAATCTATATTTAAGTTTAATACAGGTTGCAGCATAGAAAGGACTTCCCAGCATTCTCAGGGGTAAGGTTCAGGCGGTGACATCAACAAAACCAAAAAGGTTTCTGAGACCAGACTCTGGTTAGCCCTGCAAAAAAGAGCAGTCTCAGGACTACTGGCACATGATCCAGCAATTAGCATCCAGTAATCTGAAACCACAGCAGTACTATGGGGTATTGAATGGATATTTTAGGCAGTCCCTTTTATTACAAAGAAATAGTAAGATTCCACAAAATAGATCTAGTGGGCACCACTCAGCGTAGAGACAGCGAGGTTAGTGTTAGGTGTAGCAGCAGGAAGGTTAGTGTTAGGTGTAGTGGCACGAAGGTTAGGGTTAGGTGTAGCAACAGGTAGGTTAGTGTGAGGTATGTTGGCAGGAAGGTTAGTGTTAGGTGTAGCAGCAGGAAGGTTAGTGTTAAAGGATACCTTAGCTCAAAGTTAAATTAAAAACAGGGGGGAGCAGGTATGTTGAGTTGACTCTCCTCATGCCCAACGCTCCATCCGTTCGCCTCCCCCCCTACGTATTTCGCTTGTGCAGAGCGCTACCGGCCATGGGGGGACAGACAAGGATTCACAGTCAGCCACGACCAGGAAGTAAGCTCGGGGGTCGGTAGGCTGTACCAGAAGGGTATGGAGGAGAACAGGAGGAGCACTGGGCATGAGGAGAGTCCACTAAACATGCCTGTTCCCCCCATTTTTAATTTAACTTTGAGCTAAGGTATCCTTTAAGCCTAGCGGCTGGAAGGTTAGTGTTAGGTGTAGTGGCAGGTAGGTTAGTGTTAGGCGTAGCGCAACAAAGTTAGTCTTTGGTGTAGTGGCAGGTAGGTTACTGTTTGGTGTAGTGGCTGGTAGCTTAGTGGTTGGTGTAGTGGCAGGTAGGTTAATGATTGGTGTAGTGGCAGGTAAGTTAGAGGTTGGTGTAGTGGCCGGTAGGTTAGTGTTAGGCGTAGCGGCAGCAAGGTTAGTGCTTGGTGTAGTGACAGGTAGGTTAGTGTTTGGTGTAGTGGCAGGTAGGGTAGTGATTTGTGTAGTGGCAGGTAAGTTAGAGGTTGGTGTAGTGGCAGGTAGGTTAGTGTTTGGTGTAGTGGCAGATAGGTTAGTGTTTGGTGTAGTGGTCGGTAGGTTAGTGTTAGGCTTAGTGGCAGCAAGGTTAGTGCTTGGTGTAGTGACAGGTAGGTTAGTGTTTGGTGTAGTGGCAGGTAGGTTAGTGGTTGGTGTAATGGCAGGTAGGTTAGTGATTGGTGTAGTGGCAGGTAGGCTAGTGATTGGTGTAGTGGCAGGTAAGTTAGTGTTTGGTGTAGTGGCAGGTAGGTTAGTGGTTGGTGTAGTGGCAGGTAGGTTAGTGATTGGTGTAGTAGCAGGTAGGTTAGTGATTGGTGTAGTGGCAGGTAAGTTAGTGGTTGGTGTAGTGGCAGGTAGGTTAGTGTTAGTCACAGTGGTGGAAAGGTTAGAGTTAGATGTAGTGGCAGGAAGGTTAGTAGGTTAGTGCTAGGTGTAGTGGCAGGATGGTTAGTGTAAGGTGTTATGGCAGGAAGGTCAGTGTTAGGTGTAGCAGCGGGAAGGTCAGTGTTAGGTGTAGCAGCGGGAAGATTAGTGTTAGGTGTAGCGGCAGCAAGGTAAGTGTTAGGTGTAGCGGCAGCAAGGTCAGTGTTAGGTGTAGTGGCAGGAAGGTTAGTGATTGGTGTAGTGGCAGGTAGGTTAGTGTTTGGTGTAGTGGCAGGTAAGTTAGTGGTTGGTGTAGTGGCAGGTAGGTTAGTGTTAGGCACAGTGGTGGAAAGGTTAGAGTTAGATGTAGTGGCAGGAAGGTTAGTAGGTTAGTGTTAGGTGTAGTGGCAGGATGGTTAGTGTAAGGTGTAATGGCAGGAAGGTCAGTGTTAGGTATAGTGGCAGGAAGGTTAGTGTTAGGTGTAGCAGCGGGTAGATTACTGTAAGGTGTAATGGCAGGAAGGTCAGTGTTAGGTGTAGCAGCGGGAAGATTAGTGTTAGGCGTAGCGGCAGCAAGGTCAGTGTTAGGTGTAGTGGCAGGAAGGTTAGTGTTAGGGTGTAGAGGCTAGAAGGTTAGTGTTTGGTGTGGTGGCAGGTAGGTTAGTGTTAGGTGTAATGGCAGGAAGGTCAGTGTTAGGTATAATGGCAGGAAGGTTAGTGTTAGGCACAGAGGCAGGTAGGTTAGCGTTAGGTGTAGCGACAGGAAGGTTAGTGGTAGGTGTAACAGTAGGTAGGTTAGTGTTAGGCATAGCGGCAGGTAGGTTAGTGTTAGGCGCAGCGGCAAGTAGGTTACTGTTAGGCATAGTGGCAGTAAGGTTAATGTTAGGGTGTAGGAGCTGGAAGGTGTTTTGTGTAGCGACCGGCAGGTTAGTGTTAGGTGTAGTGGCAGGTAAGTTAGTGTTAGGTGCAGTGGCAGGTAAGTTAGTGTTAGGTGTAGTGTCAGAAAGGTTCGTGCTAAGCGTAGTGTCCGGAAGGTTAGTGCTAGGTGTAGGGGCTAGAAGGTTAGTGTTAGGTGTAGTGTCAGGAAGGTTAGTGTTAGGAGTAGTGGCAGGAAGGTTAGTGTTAGGTGTAGTGTCAGGAAGGTTAGTGTTAGGCGTAGTGTCCGGAAGGTTAGTGCTAGGTGTAGGGGCTAGAAGGTTAGTGTTAGGTGTAGTGTCAGGAAGGTTAGTGTTAGGCGTAGTGTCCGGAAGGTTAGTGCTAGGTGTAGGGGCTAGAAGGTTAGTGTTAGGTGTAGTGCCAGGAAGGTTAGTGTTAGGCGTAGTGTCCGGAAGGTTAGTGCTAGGTGTAGTGGCTAGAAGGTTAGTGTTTGGTGTAGTGTCAGGAAGGTTAGTGTTAGGTGTAGTGTCCGGAAGGTTAGTGCTAGGTGTAGTGGCTAGAAGGTTAGTGTTAGGTGTAGTGTCAGGAAGGTTAGTGTTAGGCGTAGTGTCCAAGAGGTTAGTGCTAGGTGTAGGGGCTAGAAGGTTAGTGTTAGGTGTAGTGTCAGGAAGGTTAGTGTTAGGTGTAGTGTCAGGAAGGTTAGTGTTAGGCGTAGTGTCCGGAAGGTTAGTGCTAGGTGTAGGGGCTAGAAGGTTAGTGTTAGGTGTAGTGTCAGGAAGGTTAGTGTTAGGCGTAGTGTCCGGAAGGTTAGTGCTAGGTGTAGGGGCTAGAAGGTTAGTGTTAGGTGTAGTGTCAGGGAGGTTAGTGTTAGGCGTAGTGTCCGGAAGGTTAGTGTTAGGTGTAGTGGCTAGAAGGTTAGTGTTAGGTGTAGTGTCAGGAAGGTTAGTGTTAGGCGTAGTGTCCAGAAGGCTAGTGCTAGGTGTAGGGGCTAGAAGGTTAGTGTTAGGTGTAGTGTCAGGAAGGTTAGTGTTAGGTGTAGTGTCAGGAAGGTTAGTGTTAGGCGTAGTGTCCGGAAGGTTAGTGCTAAATGTAGGGGCTAGAAGGTTAGTGTTAGGTGTAGTGTCAGGAAGGTTAGTGTTAGGCGTAGTGTCCGGAAGGTTAGTGCTAGGTGTAGGGGCTAGAAGGTTAGTGTTAGGTGTAGTGTCAGGAAGGTTAGTGTTAGGTGTAGTGTCCGGAAGGTTAGTGCTAGGTGTAGGGGCTAGAAGGTTAGTGTTAGGTGTAGTGTCAGGAAGGTTAGTGTTAGGAGTAGTGTCAGGAATGTTGGTGTTAGGTGTAGTGTCAGGAAGGTTAGTGTTAGGTGTAGTGTCAGGAAGGTCAGTGTTAGGCGTAGTGTCCGGAAGGTTAGTGCTAGGTGTAGGGGCTAGAAGATTAGTGTTAGGTGTAGTGTCAGGAAGGATAGTGTTAGGAGTAGTGGCAGGAAGGTTAGTGTTAGGTGTAGTGGCTAGAAGGTTAGTGTTAGGTGTAGTGTCAGGAAGGTTAGTGTTAGGCGTAGTGTCCGGAAGGTTAGTGCTAGGTGTAGGGGCTAGAAGGTTAGTGTTAGGTGTAGTGTCAGGAAGGTTAGTGTTAGGCGTAGTGTCCGGAAGGTTAGTGCTAGGTGTAGGGGCTAGAAGGTTAGTTTGACGTGTAGTATCAGGAAGGTTAGTGTTAGGCGTAGTGTCCGGAAGGTTAGTGCTAGGTGTAGGGGCTAGAAGGTTAGTGTTAGGTGTAGGGGCTGGAAGGTTAGTGTTAGGCGTAGTGTCCGGAAGGTTAGTGCTAGGAGTAGGGGCTAGAAGGTTAGTGTTAGGTGTAGTGTCAGGAAGGTTAGTGTTAGGTGTAGGGGCTGGAAGGTTAGTGCTAGGTGTAGTGGCTGGAAGGTTAGTGTTAGGCGTAGTGTCCGGAAGGTTAGTGTTAGGTGTTGCATTAGGAAGGTTAGTGTTAGGTGTAGTGTCAGGAAGGTTAGTGTTAGGTGTAGGGGCTGAAAGGTTAGTGTTAGGTGTAGCAACAGGTAGGTTAGTGTTAAGTGTAGTGGCAGGTAGGTTAGTGCTAGGCACAGCGGCAGAAAGGTTAGTGTTAGGTGTAGTGTCAGGAAGGTTAGTGTTAGGTGTATCGACAAGTAGGTTAGTGTTAGGTGTAGTGTCAGGGAGGTTAGTGTTAGGTGTTGCATAAGGAAGGTTAGTGTTAGGTATAGTGGAAGGAAGGTTAGTGCTAGGTGTAGGGGCTAGAAGGTTAGTGTTAGGTGTATCGACAAGTAGGTTAGTGTTAGGCGCAGCGGCAAGTAGGTTACTGTTAGGCATAGTGGCAGTAAGGTTAATGTTAGGGTGTAGGAGCTGGAAGGTGTTTTGTGTAGCGACCGGCAGGTTAGTGTTAGGTGTAGTGGCAGGTAAGTTAGTGTTAGGTGCAGTGGCAGGTAAGTTAGTGTTAGGTGTAGTGTCAGAAAGGTTCGTGCTAAGCGTAGTGTCCGGAAGGTTAGTGCTAGGTGTAGGGGCTAGAAGGTTAGTGTTAGGTGTAGTGTCAGGAAGGTTAGTGTTAGGAGTAGTGGCAGGAAGGTTAGTGTTAGGTGTAGTGTCAGGAAGGTTAGTGTTAGGCGTAGTGTCCGGAAGGTTAGTGCTAGGTGTAGGGGCTAGAAGGTTAGTGTTAGGTGTAGTGTCAGGAAGGTTAGTGTTAGGCGTAGTGTCCGGAAGGTTAGTGCTAGGTGTAGGGGCTAGAAGGTTAGTGTTAGGTGTAGTGCCAGGAAGGTTAGTGTTAGGCGTAGTGTCCGGAAGGTTAGTGCTAGGTGTAGTGGCTAGAAGGTTAGTGTTTGGTGTAGTGTCAGGAAGGTTAGTGTTAGGCGTAGTGTCCGGAAGGTTAGTGCTAGGTGTAGTGGCTAGAAGGTTAGTGTTAGGTGTAGTGTCAGGAAGGTTAGTGTTAGGCGTAGTGTCCGGAAGGTTAGTGCTAGGTGTAGGGGCTAGAAGGTTAGTGTTAGGTGTAGTGTCAGGAAGGTTAGTGTTAGGTGTAGTGTCAGGAAGTTTAGTGTTAGGCGTAGTGTCCGGAAGGTTAGTGCTAGGTGTAGGGGCTAGAAGGTTAGTGTTAGGTGTAGTGTCAGGAAGGTTAGTGTTAGGCGTAGTGTCCGGAAGGTTAGTGCTAGGTGTAGGGGCTAGAAGGTTAGTGTTAGGTGTAGTGTCAGGAAGGTTAGTGTTAGGCGTAGTGTCCGGAAGGTTAGTGCTAGGTGTAGGGGCTAGAAGGTTAGTGTTAGGTGTAGTGTCAGGGAGGTTAGTGTTAGGCGTAGTGTCCGGAAGGTTAGTGTTAGGTGTAGTGGCTAGAAGGTTAGTGTTAGGTGTAGTGTCAGGAAGGTTAGTGTTAGGCGTAGTGTCCAGAAGGTTAGTGCTAGGTGTAGGGGCTAGAAGGTTAGTGTTAGGTGTAGTGTCAGGAAGGTTAGTGTTAGGTGTAGTGTCAGGAAGGTTAGTGTTAGGCGTAGTGTCCGGAAGGTTAGTGCTAAATGTAGGGGCTAGAAGGTTAGTGTTAGGTGTAGTGTCAGGAAGGTTAGTGTTAGGCGTAGTGTCCGGAAGGTTAGTGCTAGGTGTAGGGGCTAGAAGGTTAGTGTTAGGTGTAGTGTCAGGAAGGTTAGTGTTAGGTGTAGTGTCCGGAAGGTTAGTGCTAGGTGTAGGGGCTAGAAGGTTAGTGTTAGGTGTAGTGTCAGGAAGGTTAGTGTTAGGAGTAGTGTCAGGAATGTTGGTGTTAGGTGTAGTGTCAGGAAGGTTAGTGTTAGGTGTAGTGTCAGGAAGGTCAGTGTTAGGCGTAGTGTCCGGAAGGTTAGTGCTAGGTGTAGGGGCTAGAAGATTAGTGTTAGGTGTAGTGTCAGGAAGGATAGTGTTAGGAGTAGTGGCAGGAAGGTTAGTGTTAGGTGTAGTGGCTAGAAGGTTAGTGTTAGGTGTAGTGTCAGGAAGGTTAGTGTTAGGCGTAGTGTCCGGAAGGTTAGTGCTAGGTGTAGGGGCTAGAAGGTTAGTGTTAGGTGTAGTGTCAGGAAGGTTAGTGTTAGACGTAGTGTCCGGAAGGTTAGTGCTAGGTGTAGGGGCTAGAAGGTTAGTTTGACGTGTAGTATCAGGAAGGTTAGTGTTAGGCGTAGTGTCCGGAAGGTTAGTGCTAGGTGTAGGGGCTAGAAGGTTAGTGTTAGGTGTAGGGGCTAGAAGGTTAGTGTTAGGCGTAGTGTCCGGAAGGTTAGTGCTAGGAGTAGGGGCTAGAAGGTTAGTGTTAGGTGTAGTGTCAGGAAGGTTAGTGTTAGGTGTAGGGGCTGGAAGGTTAGTGCTAGGTGTAGTGGCTGGAAGGTTAGTGTTAGGCGTAGTGTCCGGAAGGTTAGTGTTAGGTGTTGCATTAGGAAGGTTAGTGTTAGGAGTAGTGTCAGGAAGGTTAGTGTTAGGAGTAGTGTCAGGAATGTTGGTGTTAGGTGTAGTGTCAGGAAGGTTAGTGTTAGGTGTAGTGTCAGGAAGGTCAGTGTTAGGCGTAGTGTCCGGAAGGTTAGTGCTAGGTGTAGGGGCTAGAAGATTAGTGTTAGGTGTAGTGTCAGGAAGGATAGTGTTAGGAGTAGTGGCAGGAAGGTTAGTGTTAGGTGTAGTGGCTAGAAGGTTAGTGTTAGGTGTAGTGTCAGGAAGGTTAGTGTTAGGCGTAGTGTCCGGAAGGTTAGTGCTAGGTGTAGGGGCTAGAAGGTTAGTGTTAGGTGTAGTGTCAGGAAGGTTAGTGTTAGACGTAGTGTCCGGAAGGTTAGTGCTAGGTGTAGGGGCTAGAAGGTTAGTTTGACATGTAGTATCAGGAAGGTTAGTGTTAGGCGTAGTGTCCGGAAGGTTAGTGCTAGGTGTAGGGGCTAGAAGGTTAGTGTTAGGTGTAGGGGCTGGAAGGTTAGTGTTAGGCGTAGTGTCCGGAAGGTTAGTGCTAGGAGTAGGGGCTAGAAGGTTAGTGTTAGGTGTAGTGTCAGGAAGGTTAGTGTTAGGTGTAGGGGCTGGAAGGTTAGTGCTAGGTGTAGTGGCTGGAAGGTTAGTGTTAGGCGTAGTGTCCGGAAGGTTAGTGTTAGGTGTTGCATTAGGAAGGTTAGTGTTAGGTGTAGTGTCAGGAAGGTTAGTGCTAGGTGTAGGGGCTGAAAGGTTAGTGTTAGGTGTAGCAATAGGTAGGTTAGTGTTAAGTGTAGTGGCATGTAGGTTAGTGCTAGGCACAGCGGCAGAAAGGTTAGTGTTAGGTGTAGTGTCAAGAAGGTTAGTGTTAGGTGTATCGACAAGTAGGTTAGTGTTAGGTGTAGTGGCAGGGAGGTTAGTGTTAGGTGTTGCATAAGGAAGGTTAGTGTTAGGTATAGTGGAAGGAAGGTTAGTGCTAGGTGTAGGGGCTAGAAGGTTAGTGTTAGGTGTATCGACAAGTAGGTTAGTGTTAGGTATAGTGGCAGGAAGGTTAGTGTTAGGTGTAGGGGCAGGAAGGTTAGTGCTAGGTGTAGGGGCAGGAAGGTTAGTGCTAGGTGTAGGGGCTAGACGGTTAGTGTTAGATGTATTGACAAGTAGGTTAGTGTTAGGTGTAGGGGCTAGAAGGTTAGTGTTAGGCACAGCGGAAGAAAGGTAAATGTTAGGTGTAGCAGCAAAGGAGATAAAAATAAACAATTTAGGCATATTGCATTTTAGATCAGGAGCCCATTTTAAGCACAAACCACAACATTATGGTGAAAACACTGAAGCTGTCATTGTTGATCTCAGTCCAGTAATGCAAACTAATTGACTGTTATGCTCATCCTCTGGCAGCAAAACTTTCTGAGCCTATTCACCGGAGCAGGTTTGGAGATCAGGGAACATCTCACATGTACACTTGCCCCAGATGAGTAATTTAGAAAATATTGAAGCTAGTGGATCAGCATTTGATGTACAGCAAGACCAACAAGTCTTGTCCCTGATGCACTTTTGAAATCTCTTTGGCTGCTGTTAGTTGCTCACCACCATTGTCACCATTTGTCAGATCTTTCAATCTAAAGAAAAAAAAAATCTACAAAATATGCAGTCTGACTCCAGAAGTCTGCAATTCTTTTTTTAGGCCTTTATCCTCTTTTTTTTTTTCCTTTATACTATTTTCACTCACGGTCTTGTCTATCCCACTGCCGAAGGTTCTGGGAACTTGCTGAGTCCGAGAGCCGGTTGCCATGGTAACCCCAGTATTTTTTTTCCTCTCTTCTCCCTCTCTCTCATGAAACGCCCAGTCCTTCTGGAGAAGGAGGGAATGTGGATATGGATGAGAACAGAGGGTGCAGCCTGCAGGGGTGAGACCACAGACTAGAGTTAGCTGCTAACTTGCAAGACAAACCAGAGATGCTTTCTCAAGACAGGTGCATAAGGAACTGTGGAGTGGAGCGGCGGCCAGGCCAAGCACTTGTCTTGATAAATCGACCCCATATCATAAGAACTCGTTTTCACGTACTTGCTTTATACAGCCCATCTAAACGTATTTTTTCTGACCCATCAACACAAACGCTGTTGCCCTTCCCCAAACCAGGACCCTCCATGTTTAACCACAGGGTTGTATTTTTTTTTTTGCATCTGAGCAACTTTCACCTCCCATTCATTTGCCAATAACTTTATCACTACTTATCACACTGAAATTATCTATATCTTGGTTTTTCTGCCACCATTTAGGCTTTCTTGGGGTGATACATTTTGCTAAGAATTAATTTATTCTAAATCCATTTTAACAGGAATATTAAGAAAGAAATGGAAAAAAAATCATTATTTCTCAGTTTTTGGCCATTATAGTTTGAAATTAATACATGCTACCGTAATTAAAACCCATGTATTTTATCTGCCCATTTGTCCTACTTATTACACCATTTAAATGATATCCCTATCACAATGTATGACGCCGATATTTTATTTGGAAATAAAAGTGTATTTTTCAATTTGCGTCCATCACTATTTACAAGCCCATATTTAAAAAAAAAATGTTAATATACTCCTTTGACATGCATATTTAAAAAGTTCAGACCCTTAGGTAACTATTTATGTTTTTTGTTTTTTTTATTGTAATTTTTTTATTAAAAATTTTATTTGGAAAATTTGTGGTGTGGGAGGTAAACAGCTAATTTTAAATGTAAAATAATGTATTACTTTAATAAAAAATAGATGTGGGTGTAGTTTTACTATTTGGCCACAAGATGGCCACAGTCAAAAAGTCCTGGAAGCATGATCGTACGCCTCCAGGAAGCATTAGGAGGACGGGAAACATTTTGTAACTCAGAAAAACGAGATAGACATGGGTATGTACAGTGCCTAGCACACAAATAACTATGCTTTGTTTCTTTTTTTCTTTCTCTGCCTGAAAGGGTTAAATATTAGGTATGTAATTGAGTCAGTCCTGACTCAGACAGGAAGTGACTACAGTGTAACCCTCACTGATAAGAAATTCCAACTATAAAACACTTTCCTAGCAGAAAATGGCTTTTGAGAGCATGGAATAGATAAAAAGGGAAATTTCTTATCAGTGAGGGTCACACTGTAGTCACTTCCTGTCTGAGTCAGGACTGAGTCAGCCACTTACATACCTAATATTTAACTCTTTCAGGCAGAGAAAGAAAAAAGGAACACAGCCTAGTTATTAGTGTGCTAATAGACATGGGTACATACCCATGCCTATCGCATCATGTCACATGTCACTTCGGGTATCCTTTAATCTAGTCGTACCTCATTTGCAAGCTGCATGCTTGTTTCAGGTGTGTGATCCAGATACTACTGCAACCAAAGAGTTCAGCAGGATAGCCAGGCAACTGGAATGGTTTTTAAGGAAATAAATATGGCGGTCTCCATATATCTCTTAGTTCAGGTGTGCTTTAACCACTTCACCGCTGAGGGGTTTTACCTCTTGAGCACCAGAGCAATTTTCACCTTTCAGCACTCCTTCCATTGATTCGTCTATAACTTTATCATTACTTATAGCAATGAATTGAACTATATCTTGTTTTTTTCGCCACCGATTAGGCTTTCTTTAGGTGGGACATTATGCCAAGAATTATTTTATTCTAAATGTGTTTTAATGGGAAAATAGGAAAAATGTGGGAAAAAAATCATTGTTTTTCAGTTTTCGGCCATTATAGTTTTTAAATAATGCATGCTACTGTAATTAAAACCCATGAAATTGATTTGCCCATTTGTACCGGTTATAAAACCGTTTAAATTATGTCCCTATCACAATGTTTGGCGCCAATATCTTATTTCTAAATAATGGTGCATGTTTTTCAGTTTTGCGTCCATCTCTAATTACAAGTCCATAGTTTATAAAGTAACAGTGTTATACCCTCTTGACATATATATTTGAAAAGTTCAGTCCCTAAGGTAACTATTTATGTATTTTTTTTATTGTATTTTTTTTTTAATTAAAAAAATAATAATAATTGGGGAGTGTGGGAGGTAATTAGTTAATTTTTAGTGTAAAAGTAATGTATTTGTATATGACAAATGCTTTAGGGTGTAGTTTTACTATTTGGCCACAAGATGGCCACAGTAACTTTTTGTTTATGCGACCTGCAAGCGTACAGGAAGTACACTTGCAGGAAGTGTTATGAGGCTGGGAAACTGGTTTTTTTTTTTTACAATGATCGCTGCTTCTCATAGAAGCAGCTGATCATTGCGGGAGGCTTAGATCAACGAACGGGAAAGTTTTTTTCCATTCATTGATCTCCAGGCGAGCGGGCGGGGCGCGTGCACGAGAGCGGGAGCATGCGCACGAGCGAACGGGAGCGCGGACAGCGGTGGGAGCGCGGGAGGTGCGGATATCTCCGTCCCTGGGGGTGAAAGGATGGAAAAAGTGACGGAGATATCCGCACCTATAGGGGGTAAAGTGGTTAAAGGACAGCTGAAGCGAGAGGTATGTGGAGGCTGACATATTTATTTCCTTTTACACAATACTAGTTGCCCGGCTTTCCTGCTGGTCCTCTGCCTCTAATAAGTTAAACCATAGACCCTGAACAAGCTTGCAGCAGATTAGCTGTTTCTGACATTATTTTTCCTATCACTTCTGTACAAAATTGATCGAAAATCTAATCGGAACTGTCAGAAATTATCGACTCGACCCGTTGACGTGACGGGGATTTGCATAGAGTGTACGAGGCATAAGGCAGAAAGAGAATGGATAAGGTGAGAACACACATATAAATACTGCTTGGAGCCACTTGGCATAACCATTGCATGATCAGGCTAAAACGCGGCACAACTCAACTAAGGTGAAAATGGGTGTGCCCTGAATAAAAGCCACAGACCCTGAACAAGCCTTGCACATTCAGTTGTAACTGACAGCTGCTGATATATAACTGACAGCAACTGCTATATTTCAGTTCTGACTAAATCTTGTCAGTACTGGAAGGGATCACTGTAAGAAGAAAATGGTGAGATAATGAGAGGAACTGACAGTGAGGTTAGTATGTAATATTCATTTGCAGCTGCTATTTGCAGTCTTTATTTTAAATAATTTTCCTCCCTTCAGGTTCCCTTTAAAAGAAAATAAATATGGCAGCCTTCATATCCCTCTCACATCAGTTGTCCTTTAACCGATGACTACCAAAATTACTGCTGTGCATGGCTCCCAACTGTCCCTCTTTTGGAGGGACAGTACCTCTTTGGGAGCCCTGTCCCTCTGTCCCTCTTTCCTCCTCATTTGTCCCTCTTTCAGGACTTTGTCCCTCTTTCTATGTAAATATATATATTTCTCTACTAAAAAATGTGTTTGATTGTCTCTAAACTTTATTCCCATCCTTTAAATTGATATATTACTCATTTTAAAATGTTGATTTGAAGGTAAATGAACCAGGATAGAAAGGGCCAGTGTGGTTTCAATTATAAAACAACATATTTTTCTTATGAAATCTTTATGGTATGTGTGACTAGAGGTGTGATGGGGGCGTGATCAGGGGTGTGGCTTAAGTGTCCCTCTTTCTCATCTCAAAAAGTTGGGAGCTATGCTGTGTTGCATACAGCCAATCAACTCATTAGTACATGGATTAATGATTCCCCATTACTATAGGGAAGATCCTAACCAAGCTTGGGATTATTTCTGTTTAGTCAGTGCTCTCCTTTCAGGAACTATGATATTTCTGCTGAGTTCCATATCTGCCGGGTGCTTGCACTGTGCCTTCCCATGTCAGACAACCCATTCCACATGGAGATCAGGGATCCCTATGGGAGCAGGCAGTGATGCAGCACTCACCTTGCACTAGAGGCGGTACAGGAAGCAGATATGGAAGTGCCATCCTCTGTGTAAGGTAATTAGCTTCCAGACCTGTGCGCTCTGCCTGCATTGCACATTCCCCTGGTGTCCTGAGGATACAACGCTCTCTGCTATATTGTCTGACTCACTGCAGAGAGTGACTCACTGACTGCACAGGGTCAGCTTCTCCTACTGCTGCAGAGGGGGCTTAGGCTTGCAAATGTACAAATGATCACATCTTATACTGGCCTGTTGAATGCTCTTTAACCCTCGATGTGCTTTAGTATCACAGCCTGGAAGAGGAGAGCTCTGTTCTTTTAGCTACTAATCATAAAGATATTAAGGCTCATAATACACTCACCTAAAGGATTATTAGGACCACCATACTAATACGGTGTTTGACCCCCTTTCGCCTTCAGAACTGCCTTAATTCTACGTGGCATTGATTGAACAAGGTGTTGAAAGGCTTTAGAAATGTTGGCCCATATTGATAGGATAGCATCGTGCAGGTGATGGGGATTTGTGGGATGCACATCCAGGGCAGGAAGCTCCCGTTCCATCACATCCCAAAGATTCTCTATTGGGGTGATATCTGGTGACTGTGGGGGCCATTTTAGTACAGTGAACTCATTGTCATGTTCAAGAAACCAATGTGAAATGATTCGAGCTTTGTGACATGGTGCATTATCCTGCTGAAAGTGGCCATCAGAGGATGGGTACACGGTGGTCATGAAGGGATGGACATGGTCAGAAACAATGCTCAGGTAGCCCGTGGCACTTAAACGATGCCCAATTGGCACTAAGGGGCCTAAAGTGTGCCAAGAAAACATCTCCCACACCATTACACCACCACCACCAGCCTACACAGTGGTAACAAGGCATGATGGATCCATGTTCTCATTCTGTTTACGTCAAATACTGACTCTATCGAGACTCATCAGACCAGGCAACTGTCCAATTTTGGTGAGCTTGTGCAAATTGTAGCCTGTTTTTCCCATTTGTAGTAGAGATGAGTGGTACCCGGCGGGGTCTTCTGCTGTTGTAGCCCATCCGCCTCAAGGTTGTGCGTGTTGTGGCCTCACAAATGCTTTGCTGCATACCTCGGTTGTAACGAGTGGTTATTTCAGTCAATGTTGCTCTTCTATCAGCTTGAATCAGTCGGCCCATTCTCCTCTGACCTCTAGCATCAACAAGGTATTTTCGCCCACAGGACTGCTGCATACTGGATGTTTTTCCCTTTTCACACCATTCTTTGTAAACCCTAGAAATGGTTGTGCGTGAAAATCCCAGTAACTGAGCAGATTGTGAAATACTCAGACCGGCCCATCTGGCACCAACAACCAATCCTCGCTCAGAATTGCTTAAATCACCTTTCTTTCCCATTCTGACATTCAGTTTGGAGTTCAGGAGATTGTTTTGACCAGGACCACACCCTTAAATGCATTGAAGCAACTGCCATGTGATTGGTTGATTAGATAATTGCATTAATGAGAAATTGAACAGGTGTTCCTAATAATCCTTTAGGCGTATACAAACCTGAACTGTGACCATGACCGCTGACACGTAGTTTTGCAAATAATTCTGCATTGCGTGCAGATTTAAGGCACACTTGAACCCGTGACCGTGTGTTCAGAAGCACAGAATGTATTACTGGCATTTATGCGTTTGTGGCCGGCAAACAGAGCTTTTATTACAAAATTGAGACCTATCTGCAGAGATGGATTAAGATGTACTGGGGCCAAAGGCAAGGTAGTAGATGTGGTCTTTTTGGTAAGCTAAAGTGTAGAGAGATCAGAGACGGTGGCTGGTGGGATCCTTGACACCCACTAGGCCCAAAACACCTGCCTAGGTTGCCTGGACGATGATCCTGCTCTGCCTATCTGCAGAAGAACAGATGGCTACAAGTTTGTTTGTTTTTTTACCTGCATATGGTAAATTGCATTGGATGTGAGCGAGCCTATTGATTTAGGGTGCATTCACCAGGCAATCTAGGTAGGTGCTTGGGGCCTTTTGGTGTCAAGGGGCACATCTGACACATTCTCTGACCCCACTCCACCTCAACTTACCAAACACATCATGAAATGAGAACCAAAGCTGCTACCTTGCCTAGGGGCTCTCTTCATCTTAATCCATCTCGGGTGCCTGTTTTTTCAGAGTGATCGCGGGTAAAGCCAGTAAGTGATCATTGTTAGGCTGGGATTGGTCCAATAACTTGCATTTTTTGTGCCTATGCTACCATCTGTGTAAGACCATGAACAAGTGGCTTTGTGCTACTGAGCAGGCACAGGCTGAACTTGCAACTGCGCAGTATGGCCGGCACAATCAGGACTGTGGAGTCGGTACAAAAATCATCCGACTCCTCAGGTTATGAAACTCCGACTCCAACTCCAGGTACCCAAAATGGCTCCAACTCCTCGATTCCGACTCCTTAGTCTAATTCTTTCCAGGGCTGTGAATTTGGTACAAAAATCATCCGACTCCGACTCCTCAGTTTATGAAACCACCGACTCCAACTCCAGATATCCAAAATGGCTCCGACTACACAGCCCAGGGCACAATTATAACCAATGATTTAAAGGGAAGGTTCAGGGAGGGTGGGGAAAAATAAAAATCAATTTCCACTTACCTGGGGCTTACCTGGGGCATGCGCAGTACAGCCCGGTGGACGTCCGATGACGTCAGAGCGCCGGCGTGGGACGCAGAAGTACAAGGACTTGGAGCGCAGAAGAGCCCGACCTGGCAGCCGGCCTGGCCAGGTCGGGTCGGCCACCGGAGACCACCGGGAGCCTGCGGAGCGGCGGCGAGGTCACCTCCTGCCTGCCATGGGCTGGAGGAAGCCCCAGGTAAGTGGAAATTGATTTTTATTTTTTCCCCACCCTCCCTGAACCTTCCCTTTAATATGGCAGCAAAACGCCAAAATTAAGACGAAAGCTCAGCAGAGGTTATTCTTCCTGCACCAACTGAAGAAATGTGGAATGTGGAATGCCATGAGAGCTGCTGACCAACTTTTACACCACTACC
Organism: Hyperolius riggenbachi; assembly: GCF_040937935.1. Taxonomy (NCBI): domain Eukaryota; kingdom Metazoa; phylum Chordata; class Amphibia; order Anura; family Hyperoliidae; genus Hyperolius; species Hyperolius riggenbachi. Next base: position 14,078,657 of record NC_090657.1, on the reverse strand, counting down.
ACTGAATCCATCCTTTGCTCCTCCGCCATCGTCTGGTATGCAAGTGCAACCATTAGCGACAAGTACAAGCTCCAAAGAGTAATTAGCACTGTGTAAAAGATCATCGGATCGCCCCTGACACCGCTAGACCTCCTCCACACTGCGAGAATGAAGACGAGGGCCACCAGGATTTCACACGACCCCTTCCACCCAGGCTGCCGCTTCTTTGAGCTCCTTCCATCGGGCCAAGGTTACAGAACCATCCCCTCCAGAACCACCAGGTGCAAGAGCACCTTCTTCACTCAGGAATCTGAACTCCACTTCCTCCTGCCAGGCCTGTCCACCTCTGGCACACTAGCCCCTTAGTCAGCAAAAGTTCCCTTGCCGTTCACTGTGAACTCATGGACAACCTTGTGCGGTACTGCTCCACGACCTAGTCGTTGAGTTCTCAATGACTGTCCTCACTAACCCTAGATGTATGCTTTCATGCCTGCCTCATTGTATAGCTCCCTTTTTTTGTCAATGCAATGTCTGTCTCTGTAATACTGCAAAGCCATGTGAACCACAACTAATTCCAGGTACGACAATCATTGTGCTTGGTGAATGAAGCAAATTGTGATTATAAATGGATGGGATTGCAGCCACTAGAACATATTCAACAAGCTCTTGTCATATTTGCTCAGAGGGACCCAGCGCTGGACCTGTTATTCAAACAAAGAATGGTGCTGTAACAATTAGTGCAACAAACATGTACTGAAAAAAAGCCATACAGTATTCTCCCCAGGCTTTTTTAGCCAGGTGCTCCACCCGGCTAATTTTAGGGAGCACCCGGCTGTCATCGGCAGGCCTCCTCATCCCCCTCCTATGCTGTAAGCAGAGTTGCACCAGCCTTGCATTCCCCCAGATGCGCCCCACCCAGCTACTTTTTCATGCCACCCGGCTGGAAACAAACTCTAGATAGAACACTGCCATAGGCGCTCCTTGAGAATAATGGATTGCTGTGCATCCATTTTGTTATTAAATGATGTATATGTGACCTCATTTCAATCCAAATCAGTTGTAGAATACATTTTTATATGTCTTATAACTTGGATCCATGTCACATAAAAATAGGTACGGTCAAACTAAATCCATCCTTCAAAAAGATGTCATTTTGAAAATGATGGTCAAACTTGGGAAAATTTCAGGAAAACTGCAAACCGGAAACTTTCAAACAACCCATATTTGAATAGCCCTGGATTTGTTTACTGTTCATAATGGTGACATGTGTGGCCATTTTCTGATGTGCATATTCTTCTGGGGGTCTTCAAAGGAAGTTCGGCACTTAACTACTTGTGCAAAAAATTGGCCTGAAGAAAGCCACATGCACACTTTGGGGTAAATGGCCTGCTAAATTCCCAGCTAGCTATAAAATGAAACATGGGGTTAGGGTTGAGGCCTATGGCATGTGAATTCTTTTTAGTGACAAACTGAATCAAAAGCAATAGAAATTATATTTTCATACACTCAATCCTATATAATAATTTCCCTGTCCCAGTGTCCTCCTGTGTCCATTGTGCCAGGCACGTCTGCACGGTCGCGGGCAGCGGTTGTTGATGGGTGTGCCTAGTGGCCGTTATTTAATGGGCGGGCCTTTTTTTACCAGTACCAATATAAAGCACTTGTAAAAAGAAAAACCCCAAGGTGACAGAAGTTAAAAGAAAATGCATAAATTGCTACCTTAGGGACTCCGCTTTTGTAGTATCACTATTACTTTTGCAATCAATGGCTTGTAATTATCGATAGAGTACAATGAGAAAACAAATACCAAACAGAAAAAAACACACTTTTTTAAAAAAGTCATTGTGAACTGTTGTAAAAAAAAAAGTAAGCTACTTGCCTGAGGAGAGGGAAGGGTCTGGGTCCTATAGAGCCTAGGTTCTCAACGTGTGGTACGCGTACCCCAGGGGGTACTTCTGATGGTTCCAGGGGGTACTGAGGCTTGATATACTTAATCACTAATAACAAATTTCGTTTTAGAAAATGATAAATCTTATTTCAATAACACCAAAATGAGTATTTTAAGTAATTAATAGCAATAGTAAATGCTTGGAAATGGTTTAGAACCAATTATCATATACTAGGATTAAATATGTATTTGTCAAGGGGTACTTGTGATAATGTTTACTATGCTAGGGGGTACTGTTGAGTACAGTGTCCTAAAAGGGGTACATACCAATAAAATGTTGAGAAACACTGCTATAGAGCATTCCCTCTCCTCTCCTGGTCCCAATTACAGTGCAGGATCTCCCTTAGCAATATTCGACCAATTTGGTCAAATACTGCTGTCTCTGCCGCCAAAGGTAGGCTTCGGAATGTCTTTGGGAGCCGAGTCCTCCCGAAGACGGGCCGCACCACAGTCTGCACGCGCCCTCTCTCGCACACTAGCGCGTGCGCAGTATGGAGCCACCTGTCTTCGGGGAGGACTCGGCTCCCAAAGACTTTCGAATTCCCCCACCGTGGGGGATTCAAACGGAGGAGCAGCTGCCACAACGAGGGGACCGGGAGAGGAGAGGGAGGGCTCTATAGGACCCACAGCCTTCCCTCTCTTTAGGTAAGTATCTGGCTTTTTTTTTTTTGTAATGATTCCCATTGACTTTAATTAAAATAATGTCACCATATGTCATACTAGGGACATCATTTAAATGTTGTAATTACCAGGATAAATAGGCAAATAAAATTTGTTGGTTTTATCTACAGTACTGTACATGGAAAAATAGTACATTTTTCCTTTTTTTCCTTATTTTTCCATTAAAATAACAGAAAAACTAGTTACTAAAAAAAAAAAAAAATCACCCACAAAAAACATGTCCCCCCCTTTAAAAAACAAAACAAAAAACAATGGCCTCCATTCTCAATGAGTTATCACATTAATCACATTATTACAACAAAATGTCAGAAACTTACCGACTGCAGTACAACCATGTTAATCGCAATGTTTTCCGTCTAAAATTAGTTTGCAGAAAAGGGGCTTGATTCACAAAGCGGTGCAAACTGTTTAGCACGGGTGTGCTAAACAGTTAGCACGTGAAGTGCCATTCGCGGACTTTTGCGCGCGCAAAGTGCCACGAGTCGCGCGATCGCGGCAAATTGCGCGCGCAAAAGTCCGCGAACGGCACTTCACGTGCTAACTGTTTAGCACACCCGTGCTAAACAGTTTGCACCGCTTTGTGAATCAGGCCCAAGGTGTGTTAAAGTGTAGTAATAGGTCAATAAAAGTGCATAAGAAATGTAATTTTGGAGGTACATACTGCTAAAGATGGAATTCATTATGAAGACAGAACACATTGTATTATTGATCATTATTGATTTTTTTATCTCCTGTAAGTACTTTTAAAGGACAACTGAAGAGAGAGGTACACGGAGGCAGCCATATTTATTTCCTTTTAGACAATACCAGTTGCCTGGCAGCCCTGCTGATCCTCTGCCTCTAATACCATTAGCCATAGCCCCTGAACAAGCATGCAGCAGATCAGGTGTTTCAGACTTTAAAGTCAGATCTGACAAGACTAGATGTATGCTTGTTTCTGGTGTTATTCAGATACTACTGCAGAGAAATAGACCAGCAGGGCTGCCAGGCAACTGTTATTGATTAAAAGGAAATAAATATGGCAGCCTCCGTATACCTCTTACTTCAGTTGCCCTTTAAGCACCATGTTTTACATCACCTCCGATCAGATGTAGTATGGAGCCTTTAAACTGTGTTTTCTGGACTTAGGAAGTTTTCTGAAAAAAAAAAAAAAAGATATTTTTTGAACTTATTCCGCATTTTTACTGAACATTTTTTCAATTTTACGTTACCGCACTCTCTTACTCTGTAAGATTTTTGTGAATTTGGGGAAAAAACGGTAGTTATTGCTAGAGATCATTTTTTTGAAATAGATTTCGTTATCGTTATGGCATTGTAAATGGAAGCCTATATATAGTCCATATAGGTGTGATAAGTAGATATAAGTAAGAGTCACAGTGGGCATGGCACTGCATTCCCTGTAAAAGCAGGAACGCACATGAACTGGAAAGCCACGTCACACGTTATCTGCGGGTTGTGTCGCATACAGTTAAAAAAGTTATGCTTCGCTGTTAAAGGGACACTTAAGTCAAACAAAAAAAAATGAGTTTTACTCACCTAGGGCTTCCAATAGCCCCCTGCAGCTGTCCGGTACCCTCGCCGTCTCCCTCCGATCCTCCTGGCCCCGCCGGCAGCCACTTCCTGTTTCGGTGACAGGAGCTGATAGGCTGGGGACGCGAGTGAGTCTTCGCGTTCCCAGACACATTAGCACCCTCTATGCTGCTATATGGTATATGATATATGCTATAGCAGCATAGATGGCGCTATTGTGGCCAGGAACACGAAGAATCACTCGCATCCCCAGCCTGTCAGCTCCTGTCACCAAAACAGGAAGTGGCTGCCGGCGGGGCCAGGAGGATCGGAGGGAGACGGCGAGGGTACCGGACAGCTGCAGGGGGCTATTGGAAGCCCCAGGTGAGTAAAACTCATTTTTTTTGTTTGACTTAAGTGTCCCTTTAACGCGTGCGTTTTGCCGTGGAGATAGGGGTGAAAGAGGCACTCTGGTTGTATAAAATACAACCAGGGCGCCATGGCACTTTTTTTTTATCCCCAGGCCAATAAAAGTGCCAACAGTCTCTAGACCGGCTCCCTAAGTTAGCTGTCTAGAGACTGTTGGCACTTTTATTGGCCTGAGGAAGCGGACTCAGACCTGTGAAACGTGTTGCCTGTGCTTTGTTATTAAAAATTATTTGTCTAAGAATTTCGTCTCTGAGGTAAGCCACCTTGTTTCTTTTTAGTTGTTTTTAACGTATTTTATACAACCGGGGCGCCTCTTTTCCCCCTATATGTGCTAAATCCACCCCACAACCTCCCCCGTTGAAGGGGCATAAGCATTAGCCACGGTGTTTTTACACAAGCCTAGTGCTTCTTTTTATCAAGTAGAGTGACCAGCCGAGGTCCTGACGGACCACCCCGAGTGGAGTCGGGTTCATTGTTGTCTCCACCTGCTGCCAGTAGTCGGTTGCCCCTAGCAACCCACCTTTGTGAATAGACCTTTTGCTTAATTCTTTCCAAATATTGTGTTACTTTGACATACTGCACCATTGGGCTATCATTTTCTCTCTTGTATCTTTTGCTCCAGGGTTCTCACACACCCCATCCACTTCGTGTTTTGCCATAGAGCACTGCATGCGTTGCCACACGCCATTAAATCACACCGTCAATATCGTATAGGTTTTGCATTGCAACATTCCGTATTACAATGTGGTCGTTTCATCGCACCGCAATGCACCACTGTTAATGTAGCCAGAAAGTCATTGATGAATGATTGGGAGCAGCACTGAAATGTGAAAATTGCTTAAGTCCATAAGGTGAAAACAACCCCAAGGGCTGAACCTGTTAAAGCATACCTGAAATAACACGTGACATAAAAATTATCTCATAGGTTTGTTTTCACTTCAGGTTTGTTTAAAGGGACTCCGAGCACCTCTCTTGGGTATGCCTTTAAAGAGAAACTCCGACCAAGAATTGAACTTTATCAGTAGCTGATACCCCCTTTTACATGAGAAATCTATTCCTTTTCACAAACAGACCATCAGGGGGCGCTGTATGGCTGATATTGTGGTGAAACCCCTCCCACAGAAACTCTTGAGTACATACTCCTGGCAGTTTCCTGTCTGGGAACCTTGCTGCATTGTGGGAAAGGGCTGTTTACAGCTGTTTCCAACTGCCAAAAAACCATGCAGCAGCTACATCACCTGCCAGCAGTAAAAATGTCACCATGTGACCAATGTCAGAATATAAATCAGGGATTTAAAATATTTTACAATGGGCAAACACTGACTAAATCATTTACACATCATTATGGTAAAAATGAAGCACTTTTTTATATTATTTTCACTGGAGTTCCTCTTTAAAAAACTTTACAATGGGCAAACACTGACTAAATCATTTATAAATAATTATTGTAAAAATTAAGAACTTTTTTTATTACATTACTTTTTTTACTGGAGTTCCTCTTTAAGCCAGACGATTTCGAACAAAGTCGTGCTATGACCCCTCTGGAAGAGCCTCTTGCAATGGCCATGCGTGTCGCTTCCTCTTCCTGCTTCATTCAGTGATGCACTTCTCTAACAGAGAAGACAGGGGTGACCCGGAAGTTATAACAGAGCGAAGATGGCAGCCGCGATTTCTAAATTGAAATTGAACGGAAACTATTTGGTGGAGAACGGCGATTCAGGTATCAAGTGAAAGAGGAGAGCACAAGCTACAGAAAGGTATGTATCTTTATGTACTTTGCAGTACTGGTCGGAGTCTTAAAGGCATGTCAATGAGAGGTGCTCAGAGTCCATTTAAAAGGCACACATCCAATATTGACTGGCCAATCACGGCTCTGAACCAGGCAGCAGTAGCTTAGCTTGGTTAAACAAAACCTGTAATGAAAAAAACCTCCCCTGGGGGGTACTCACCTCGGATGGGGGAAGCCTCCGGATCCTATCAAGGCTTCCCCCGTCCTCCTCGGTCCCACGGCGGCGGCGATAAAGCTCCCTGAACAGCGGGGATGTAAATATTTACCTTTCCTGACTCCAGAGGGGGCGCTGTTGCGGCTCTCCGCTTGGAGATAGGCGGAAATAACCGATCGCCGTCGGGCCGCTCTACTGCGCAGGCACAAGTCTCCTACGCCTACGTAGTAGAGCAGACCCAACAGAGATCGGCTATTTCCGCCTATCTCCGTGCTGAGAGCCGCAACAGCGCCCCCCAGAGCCAGGGAAGGTAAATAAATCAGCGCTTGTCAGGCTTGTCGAAGGAGGATTGCGGGAGACTTCGGGGGAGCCAGCGCTGGACTGCCTGCAGCTACAGGGGAGGGGGAAGTCTCATTGGGACTCTTAGGCTTCCCCCTCCCGAGGCGAGTACCCCCCCAGGGGAACTTTTTTTTTGTTACAGGTTCTCTTTAACAGGCTATTAACTCCTTCAACTGGGCTGCTTAAGGTCACATGACCACATTTAAAACAAATGTATTTATTTTTTTATGAAAAAATGTACCATTTGAGCACCCTTCTTATCAAGTCCTCAGACAGTATACATAGATCGGTGTGTGCTGGACTCACCTGCTTATGGTAAAGTGGGACATGGTTGTCTGCTAAGAATTACCTCTCTCTCTGCATTACTCGGGAGGCCTGTAGAGATAGAATAATATTATTAGAATAGTAAATGGAACAACAGCTGATCGGCTGCTCTGGGTCGCACAGACAGCTCTTGGCGCCTCTACATATAATCTTATTGCCACGGGCTGGCAGGCACCGCTGTACAACCAACACAGAGTGACATTTCCACACTGTACAGTGGTGGATGGAGATCGCCACAGGTGTTCGGTGGTGAGACAGAGTTCCTCCTACGTAGCCGCAGTCTGGGACTTTGCATAGGAGGCTCTGAGCGCTCCAAGCATTGCAGACGCAGGAATATAAATTATAGATGACTGTGGCCAGGGTGTGTCTTTGTCTTGCCTAACATCATTTTCCATAAAATAAGGAATACATTCATGTGCTGAGCAGCGCGCACAGCTGACAGTTCAACAGAGGAACTCCTCGTAGTAAACCCCCCTCCATACATTCCTGATCTTAAAATGAACCCAAGGAATATGCAAAGAAGAAGAGAAGAGATCGAGAGCCCCCGATAGTGTATTATCGTTTGGTATATGGCACAATTGTGGAAAAGAAGGGTTTATACTCACAAGTATGGGTTGCCAATAGGGGCAACCACTTCAATCGCAGACGAGGAGATTAGACCTGTCCCCGTTCAGGTTTAAGAAAGTCGCTCTCCGTAGAAAAAAAGAGAAGGGGTGTCAACACCCATCCACCAGGTGGATCAAAATGTACTCAAAGTAAGGAGGCGCCAAAAGGATAAAAAGAAAAATGAACCCAGGGCGAGGGTGATATGGAGGCTGCCATAGTTATTTCCTTGTAAAGTGAACCTCCAGACTAAAAATCTACTCAGCAGCACTGAAAAGGCTTGGGGCTTGATTCACAGAGCGGCGCTAACTGTTAGCACGCCTGTGAAAACCCCCTTAGCACGTATAAACAAGCTTTTCGCACGCAAAACTTTACGCGCGAAAACTTTATGCGTGTAAAACTTTCGCGTGCACTGCACAGAGCACAGGGTGCTCCGCACGAAGTGGCCATTAAAGCCTATGGGACTTAGCGCGCGCATAGGAATTTGCGTGCGTAAACTTAGCGCGCGATCTGATTGAGAAATCCGGTGCTAACCTACTTAGCACCCTGGTTAGCACGTCTAAAGACTTTAAGCCTCATCTACACGCGTAGATGAGGCTGCGATCCGGCAGCTCAATTAGCCGCTGGATCGCCTCTTCCGCGTCCCCCCGCGCGTGCCCGCCGCGTCCCCTGCATTCGATTCCCCGCTCGTCCCCGCCGGCGCTGCTTATCTTCTGCTCGATTCCCTGCCATTGTCCCCTCGCGTGGAGCGAGCAGGGAATTGGCGGTGCGGAGATCCGTCCTGTCGGATCTTATCAATCGAGCCGCATCAGCGGCTCGATTGTTAAGGAACATCGCGGCCGCATCTACGTGTGTAGATGCGGCTTTAGACGTGCTAAGTAGGTTAGCACTTCTTTGCGAATCAAGCCCTTGGTGTTTCTTTAACAGTTTCACAGCATCAGAACTTTTTTTTTCTTATCCAAGCCTCATTTTTGGCTGCACAGAAGCTAAGCTCCGCCCCATCAAAGACAACTGCCCGGGCAATGAAAGGCAACGACGGGTCCATCGTCACCTCCTGCTGGGCGGGTTTTCAGCAGACAGTACAGCGTGTGTACAGTCTGTCGGTGGACTGACAAGGCTGGGCGGATCGCTCAGAAACAGCCTTGACAGACTAAACCCACGCTGTACTGTCTGCTGAAAACCCGCCCAGCGGAAGGTGACGACGGACCCGTCGTTGCCTTTCATCAGACGTGTGTACGGACCTTAATATACAAGCATGAAGCAGATCAGGTGTTTCTGACATTATTGTCAGATCTGACAAGACTAGCTGCATGCTTGTTTCTGGTGTTATTCAGACACTACTGCAGCCAAACAGATCAGCAGGGCTGCCAGGCAACTGATATTGTTTAAAAGGAAATAAAGCTTGCATTACAGATATCTCAGGATAGTTTTGAATATTCTGATGACATCATCATTCTAGGCCACTGCACTATCCTAGCAGCAGGGCTATTGGAAGGGGCTGAGGCTGCCTGCTACATCAACTGCCAATGGACTGTACTAGAGGTGGTCAATGAAATTCTAATCTTTTTATGTTGATGCAAATGATATGCTGATATTATGAAGCTTAGTAACGGATCAAATGCATCAACTCATAATGATTAGCATCTCACTGGCCATGTATAGGCTGCTAAGGGGTGGTTAAGTATTTGTCATGCCAGATCCTTAAGTGGCGTCTGGCGACCGCTATACAATCCGCTATAAGCAAACGATCCTTGTTGGAAGCGATCATTATTAGCTGCTTCGGACAACTTTTATCTAGTGTGAACGTAGCTTAATAGCATGAGATGAGACTGAAACGGCAATCTCTTAAAGTAAAAATCCTTCCTTAGGGCCCTGGCACAACGGAGAGAGTTTTTTGGGCCATTTTTGTTTAAAAAAAAAAACGCTTCCATTAAGAAGAGGTAGGAGGCGCCCAGTGTACTCCAGGTGCCTGGAACTGCTTTACCTCTACCCAAGGCACAGTACTCGACCTGAGGAAGCGTGTTATACCGCGAAACGCGTTGTCAATTTTAGTGCTCAATAAAGTTTCTTTTAAAGCTAAACGGATGGACTACTTTGTAAGGTAGGACCATTTACTACTTTTATTTTAGATCTATGCTCCTCATTATAACCATACATACCGATCCTCCACACAAGAGTACACTGGGCGTCTCCTAACTCTTCTTCTAGTTGACGTTCACCCCGAGACAGGGGTTACCACCTTCCAGGTGGGGACGGTACTTCTCCACACGCGAGTTGATGTGGTTGCCTTGCTGCAACCCAGCCTCGTGAGTATAATTGACATGTCCTATGTTGACGCTATTTCTATAACCTACGGTACTGCACCAGATCGGGCTCCCGGTTTTCCTCCCGTCCTTTTCTCTACCCTCCCAAACTCTATTAAAACTCTTCCATTGACTTGCCTTAAAATCATGGTAAAATGTTTAAAAAAAAATCGCAATTGTGGCTATTTTGCTGCAATTTTAATGCAAGTCAATGGAAGCCTTTTTTTATTTTTTTTTTTGAACGAAAACAACCCGCAAAACGCTCTCCGGTGTGCCAGGGCCCTTAGATAGGTCTGCAGAGAGCTATTGGCCAGTGCTCTCTACACCGGCCTTCCAAAAAAGGTCTTGTACCGCCTACAGCTGATACAGAACACTGCTGCCAGACTGCTAACCAACCAACCCCGTCACTGCCACATAACGCCAGTCCTGCACTCCCTTCACTGGCTACCTATAGAATGGAGGGTCCTATTCAAGATCGGCCTACTGACATTTAAATCCCTGAATAATCTAGGCCCTGGATACATGAAAGAAATGTTGCAGCTGCATAGCAATCCCCGCATTCTCAGATCCACAGGTTCTAATAATCTAGTCATACCCAGAGTCCACTTGGAAACTTTTGGTCCCAGAGCCTTCTGTCATGCTGCCCCTACGTTATGGAACTCCTTACCTCAGCAGATCAGGACAGCTCCATCCCTGGACGTGTTTAAATCCAGACTGAAAACCCACCTGTTCTGTTTGGCATTTGCAGAAATATAACTTTTGTTGTGTGAATACTTCATCCTACTAATTACTGAATCTGAGAGAGCCTAAGCGCTTCGAGACCTATGGGAGAAATGTACTATAGAAAGGTTATTGTATTGTATTGTATTGTTGATCAGCAAATTAAAAACACAAAGTGTGCAGGAACCCTCCAGCACTGGGGATGAGCGTTCCAAATGCTTCGGATCAGAACCTGAATCATGATACGATCAGTAAAATGCTAGTTTACTAAACTAGGGCAGGGAGCACCCTTGCGTTGGCGATTTTGCAGGTGTTTCTGGGGCTTGCGGCGCTCTGCCTTTCTTCTGCATTCTCCACAGATGGAAAACCAATTTTTAGATTGCAACTTAATGCCTTGAATTCAGGAAACATCGTCCAGGAAAAAGCAAACTGCCGTGTGATTTAAGATTGCAGCAAAACGCATAAACGCAGATGACGTGCATTTGGCTGGAAGGTGTAATGGTTAAGGGCTCTGACACAGGATGGTTCGAATCTCGGCACTGCCTGTTCAGTAAGCCAGCACCTATTCAGTAAGAGACCTTTGGCAAGTCTCCCTAACACTGCTACTGCCTATAGAGCGCGTCCTAGTGGCTGCTGCTCTGGTGCTTTGAGTCTGCCAGGAGAAAAGCGCGATATAAATGTTATTTGTCTTGTCCTAGACGGATCTTTCACTACAATGGCTAGTGTAGAAATGCATGTTGTGCTATGTGCATCAAAATGCACAGGATTCAAACGTGCACTCCCTGCCAGTGGCGTAACTACAATCCATGCCCCCCCCCCCCCCCCCCAGGAAAGATTGGATGCTCCCCCCCCCCCCCCAATGCTCAATGCTCACACCCCTTCCCTTGTTGACCTTCACGCCCATCTCACAAGGGTCATAAAACAAGTGTGGACATTGTGATCTTAAAGGGGCACTATGGTGAAACATTTTAAAATTTAAAATATGTGCAAGCAAACAAATAAGAAGTATGATTTTTCCAGAGTAAAATGAGCCATAAATTACTTTTCTCCCATGTTGCTGTCACTTACAGTAGGTAGTAGAAATCTGACAGAAGCGACAGGTTTTGGACTAGTCCATCTCTTCATGGGGGATTCTTAGGGATTTATTTATTTTCAAAAGCACTTGGTGAATGGCAGTTGCTCTGTTCAACTGCCAAAAAACTGTGTAGTAAACAGGGAAGCTGGTCAGCATCATTGTTTAAATCATTTTTAGGGAATATCTTTATAAAGAATGAAAGCCTTGCTGAGAATCCCCTATGGAGAGATGGACTAGTCCAAAACCTGTCGCTTCTGTCAGATTTCTACTACCTAGCGTAAGTGACAGCAACATAGGAGAAAAGTAATTTATGGCTCATTTTACTCTGGAAAAAAACGTACTTCTTATTTGTCAATGTTTAAACAGATTTAAAATTTTACAATTTTTCGCCATAGTTCCCCTTTAAAGGACAACCGAGGCGAAAATAAACGAATTAAATAAACAATTGTATCTATTTTCTTTCTCCTAAAAATGACTTTTTAAGATATTCCACGGTTTTATTTTATGTTTAAATCTACTTTTTAAGTTTTAACTGTTTTATTGTTTTTGCTCAATGACACATGCATTGAAGTATGCCAGAGCTAAAATCTATGAACTATTCACCCTATTTATCTCTTTCCTGCTCTCAGAAGCCATTTTATGTTAGGAAAGTGTTTTATAGTTGGAATTTCTTATCAGTAAAGGTCACACTGTAGTCACTTCCTGTCTGAGTCAGGACTGAGTCAGCCACTTACATACCTGATATTTAACTCTTTCAGGCAGAGAAAGAATAAAAGGAACACAGCCTGGTTATTTGTGTGCTTGGCACTGTACATACACATGTCTATCTCATCATGTCACATGTCACTTCGGGTATCATTTAACACCCATAACAAGTGTAACCAGAAAAACATGTCATCTCCCCCATATCGGAGGAAGGGAAGGTTAGTAGTTGGGGTCCCCCACAGCTCTGCCCCATCCCCCCGCCGCGATCACAGGGGCTGCTCCTCTAGTTATGCCCCTGCTCCCTGCCTGATGCTATTGCAAATTACACGCGGGACGGATTTACACCAATCAGATGCTGGATTGGCTCAATTTCATCAACACAGAATATTTTTCATCTCATTCCCCATCCCTTATCTATACTAATTACCACTGATGGCCAACCTGTAATGCTGGAAGACCTGTATTGAATGTTGCACAACATAGCATACTTCCCAACTTTTTGAGATGAGAAAGAGGGACACTTAAAGGACTTACGAGCCCAAAAACGTTAAAAAAGTGAAGTACCTTGATCACGTTTAAATGCACGGAGGACGCCACCTGCGCCCTCCGTGCAGTTCCGCCGGGTCCCCGCAGTGTAATAGCCCCCCGTGCCGCTCCTGACCCGCTCTCCCTCCTCTCCTAATATGGCCACCGGAACTGGCCGCGGCAGCACAGTCCGCATACACGCAAGTGCGGCTGCGCAGCTCTAGGGCCTCCCCCGATCCACGCACAGTAGCATGGATCGTGGGGGGAGGCCCTAGAGCTGCGCAGCCGCACTCAGGTGTATGCGGACTGCGCAGCCGTGGCCAGCTCCGGCGGCCATATTA